>NC_136495.1:38132170-38322170 GCF_053919585.1 Euprymna scolopes | reverse complement strand
ACAATAAAAATAACAATAATAATATTATAATAATAACAATAATGATGATAATAATGATGATGATAATAATAATAATAATTAATAAAAATAAATTAATTAATATAAAGAAAATTAAGCGAATATATCTTAGCCCGATTGAAACTAGGTTACTTTCTAATACAAAGAAATATGGGCGTATCTCCTCCAAAACCGGACAAAGAAATAGGTGATCAAATAAACCTCTGCCTGATAAATGCGCGATTATTGGCTGCAATAAATGAGTGTGTGAATAACAAGGAATCTGATTGGGAAAGTTAAAACGACGGGAATATATGAAAACGCGAAGTTTTACAAATTCTTATGAGCATGAAAAGGGGTAAATTCTTTGTGGTTAATAGCCATATGTATTTTCAAAACTTGCTACCGAGAGTTACTCACGTATTGAGCATAGTTGAAGTAAATACTAAAAATAGATACATTAATTTATATGTAGATACATGACAGAATATATACGTATAATGATTGTATATACATAGATATACATATATGCATATATGTATATATATACACACACACACACACACATATATATATATATATACATACATACGTATGCATATGTATACATATGTATATACATATATGACAATTGCTTCGTCTTCACAGACGTTAGCCATCCCAATGCTCCCCACCAACCTCATCATAGTTTTCTGGTTACTCTTCAGCAACACCCAAACTACGTCCGTGGGCCCGAAGTTGACTTTTCAGGCCAACATTTGACTTGCACAGTCTGCGCCACACATATGGCAGACAAATTGTGTGTTGAAACGTGTTTCACTTCTGCCTCCGTTTTTTTTTTTTTTGCTCCCTCTGCTCATGGCATGTGTTTGTTTGTTTTTTTTTTTTTTTTTTGGTTAATGTAAGCCGTTTTTGAGAGGAGCATATGATTACAAGCCTCGCATTTCCAAGTGTTCAATTCAATGAAGAAAACCGAGACATTGCCTTTCCGAAAGTTTTTCTTTAGTTCAGCATGAACGATTCTTTCCCTCGCAAAAATTTCAGATCCTCCTCTGACTATCCTCCTTCATTCCACCTGACATTTTGCTAGGGAGTCCCAGTTCTGAATAGGAATATTGAAAGTTTTAAAATCGTCTTTTATGCAATCCTTGGTCGATGTTGAGGACGTTTCGCAGTCTTAACCTCGCCGTAAAACAACTACTTGGGCAGCCTCACATCCTCTATCTGAACAACATGACCTACCCAGTGCAACCGGTTCCTCATCACCATTGCTTCGATGCTCAAACAGTCAGCCTTCCCGAGAATATCCGTGTCAGGTGTCAGTGACTTCCATTTGAGATTTAGAATTCGCCTGGAGTATTTTTGATGGAATCTCTCGAGTTGCTTCAAGTGCTGACGTTGTGTTGTCCAACATTCAGATGGGTAAAGTAAAACAGAAAGTACACAGATCAAGTAAACACTGATTTCAGTTTTGACAGAGATGCCACGATCACACCACAGTCGCTTTTCTAATGTTCCAAATGCCGTGCTGGCCCTTTGGATACGAAGACGTATCTCCGCATTCAGTGAGCCATCTCTGGAGATTGTGCTACCAAAGTACATAAATGTGTCCAAAACATTCAGCCTACGTTTTCCCACATAGATATTTGGTTTAATGTTTGGGGCACCAGGTGCAGGGGTGAACATCACTTTCGTCTTCTAAATGCTGATAGTTAAGCCAAAGACGTCACATGCTGCTGAAAAACAATTCATTATATTTTGCATATCGCGCTCTGAACGAGACACAAAATCAGCATCATCAGCATAGAGTAGTTTCCTATCTAGACCTCCAAAAGAATTGATTATATAATGTTATGAATTGAATTTTTTTTTAATCTTAATGCTGCAATATTTTAAGTTATGAATTGATTATATTTTTACTAGAACATCTTGTCATTTTCTTTTCCAGTTTTTACAAGTAGCCCTTTACTTTTCCATGTTTAAGTTTAACCATATTACTTTTCAGGTTCGTATTTGTCTATTGTAATCAATGATTTTTCCAGGCTTCTAGTAAATTGACTTATTCTTTGTTTCATTTCAGTCTTATTTTTTTGCTCCCATAAACATAACATACACATATGTAATTACAATGTACGGCACTCGTCTGCTTTCATTTATTTCTCTTTCATTCTTCTATTCTCTCTGTTTCACTTATTACTTCTCTTTTCGTGAGAACGGTGAATTGGTAGCAACAGTAGTCGCTGAAGAGACGTGGTTGCTATGAAAACCAGTCATAAAAACATCGCTCACCGCCTTACGTTATTTACGATTTTGAACACCAGTAAATTCATCATAACTTTTGTTTTACTGAACGAAAATTGATTTTTCTTTTCATAATATAGCTGCAATAATTGCTTGAAATTTGGTCGAAAAATAAGTAAACGATGAAGCTTTAAAGCAGAAAATAGAGTAAGCTTATAGAATTTGATGTTTTAACTCGCAAAATGAACTCTCAAATGAGTTTTCTTTAAATATTAAAATTAATAACGGTTTTCCAGTATATATATAAATGCCTACGATTTTATGTTCGCGTGTAATAAGAGTACCTAGTGTAAAATCGTGCTTAATATATCCAATTATATGTTTTTATGCCTTTTTGGCAAATGAAAATTACGTGAGATGAATCATGAATGAAATGAGTGCAATTGCTTTCAAGATGTTCCGTTGCAATACGTACTTTTTAATTAAATGATTTTGTTCACATGCACATGCACTCTGTATATATATATATATATATATATATATATATATATATATATATATATATATATATATATATATATATAGGTGTAGGTATTTAATTATTATAGTAAAAAAACTAATTATATATATATATATATATTTACACAGGCATCACCACATTATCAAGGCCAAGAGGCCACTCAAGGATAAGGGTTAAAGAATGTACAGTAGAAATTGGACAATATAGTAATCATTAGTAATGAAAATTTGGTAAATTTGATAACTTATATGGAACGGCTCATCAAGAACTTATTTACGTTAGACTTGAACACAACCATATTGTAGTCAGCCGGAAAGCAGGAAAACGGAAGACAATTCCACATGCGTGCAGTTCTAAGAAAGAAGCTTTGTTCGTGGAATCTACGTTTAGGTTTAGGAACAGATAAAGAGTGGGGGGAATTATTGATAGTGTTTACAGCTAGACTAGTGTTTCTTGTGAAAGTTTGGTGAGGGGGGACCATAGATTGAAGCTCAGTCGAACACTTTCCATGAAAATAACGATACATCAGAGAAAAACTCGCAACATCTCTTCTGTGAGATAGAGTCTGCAAGGAGCAGAAAAGGACATCTCCTACGAGGCTACGAAGTCTATTTTGAACTCTATCAAGGCAGGACAAATCCTTTCTAGCAGCTCCTGCCCAGATGTGGCAACAGTATTCCATCCTTGGACGTACCTGGCTCTTACATAGATAGAGAATAGAATCAGCAGTGAGATATTTACCGGATCGATAGAAAGATCCCACCATTTTCCAGCGGCCTTGGCAACAGATTTGATGTACGTGTTCCATTTAAGATCAGGAGTAATGGTCAAGCCCAGAAGCTTGTCAAAACTTGAGGCCTCCTGAAGACGAGAGCCATTCATTTCAATTGATGCCAGATGTGGATTAGAATGTTGATGATGTAAAGAGAGAAGCTTGGTTTTAGATGCATTAAAAGTAACCAGCCACTCCTTTCCCCATTGTACTACGTGCTCAAGATCAGAGGAGAGAGCATTGGAGAGAACTTGGTCGTTTACGGTCTTAGATGTGCTACCATAAATGGTAGTGTCGTCAGCATAAATGTCTACAAATGATGTAAGGATGTGATTTGGAAGATCATTAATGTAGATCAGGAAAAGAGTTGGGCCCAGGATGGACCCCTGAGGGACACCGGCATTAATACTGTGAGCTTCTGATTTTTGCCCCTCAACTACTACTCTTATGAACCTATCAGAAAGAAATGATTTAATAATTGAGAAGACTTTTCCAGCTATACCATAGCTAGCGATCTTATGAAGTAAACCTTTATGCCATACCCTATCAAAGGCTATAGATATATCAAGAGCAATTGCCCTAGAAAGATTGCCACCGTCGAGAGATTTGCTAATCCTATGTGATATAACTGTAAGCACATCTGCTGTAGATCTAGCAGAACGGAAACCATATTGAGTGTCACTAAGAAGGTTATTTTTGTTGAGATGGTTGATTCCTTCTGTATTTAACACAGATTCTAGCAACTTACTCATGACGCACAGGAGACTTATTGGCCTGTACTGAGAGGGGGATGAGCGATCACCTGAATTCTTAAATACAGGGTATACTGATGAAATTTTCCAGGGAGATGGGAAACTATTCTCCTTAAGACAACGTTTAAACAGTTTTGTAAGTATGGGCGCTAGTTCAGGTTGAAGTTTTTTGAGTACTATAATTGGAATACCGTCAGGGCTAGTTGCTTTACTGGAATCAAGGTTTTTGATTAGCTTGGCAACATCACGTACAGATATACGTATATCACACACCGTGTTTTCTGATAGAGGAGGAAATATTGGGGGTTGGCGGCCTTGGTCGCAAAGGGTAGAATTAGCTGCAAAGTTCTTGACAAAGAGTTTGGCTTTGTCTGATGCTGACGAGATTACTTCAGGTCCATTGATAATAGTTGGGATAGAGCACACGCTTCTGTTCAGGATTCTGTTTGCTATTTGCCAGAACTGGTGGGACCAAGCCGCTGCTCAGCTACTTTGGACTTAACAGATTGAGCATACCACTCTCTTGCGTTCTTTATTACTTTCTTACAATGGTTGCTGGCAGTCCTGAAAGCGACTTTAGTTTCCATACATCTATTACGTTTGAAGCAGTGGAAAAAGTGATTTCTGTGTGCAATGGCAGCAGCACATTCTGGAGAGAACCATGGCTGGCTGTTAGGTTTTTGCTGAAACTTTTTAGAGGGTATGAAACGGTCAATACCTACAATTAACCATTCAGTCAGGTTTAATACTATAGAGGACACATCCTTTTTAAACATGGAATGCAGAGGCAGATCAGATACAAATGTACGGAAGCCATCCCAGTCAGCCTTAGTGTATCGATATACTGTACGATAGAGAGGTACGTCTGGGGACTTATTACATTTCATTTTTATCTTAATTGATACAACAGAGTGGTCGGAAGATCCAAGAGGCGACAGAACAGAAACTGAACATAGTTCAGGGCAAGTTGTGAGAAAAAGGTCTAGTAGGCTCGCATACTGGTCATCATTGTCGGGCACACGGGTGGGTTCCTGAACAATCTGAGTGAGGTCATAGGCAATGGAGAAATCATGACAGAACCTCCCCTCATCATCGGTCTTGTTTGAGTGGGTCAACCATTCGACGTTGTGAACATTGAAGTCTCCACATACGTGAATGTTAGCTGAAGGATAAGCAGATAGGACTTGGTCAATTTTCTCAGATATGCTTTGAAAGATAGTAACTCCGCTGTTGTGGGGGCGATAGAGAGTAAATATAAATGCAGTAGTGTGAGATAAAGCAACCCGGAAGCACATATAGGGTAAGTTATGATCTTCCCTGGAGATGTCCCTACCACATGGAAAGCTATCTTTAATATAGGCACATATTCCATGCCCATGGCGATCTTGGGGGTCAGATTTAGAAGTTAAGTTAGAGTATCCTATAATTGCAAACTCTTCTAGGGAAATACCCTGTCCAATGCCAGTTTCACTTAAAAATAAAAGGTCTGGTTTAGTCTCCTGTAATTGGGTTTCAACCTCTGGAAGGTTAGAACGTAGACCCCTGATGTTGGAGAAGGAGACATGGTAGTAGGGGTCTACGTTGGAAGTTGGAGAACCGGGTTTAATCGTGTATTGTTTTCTTGAAACTTGTCATGATGAAATGTTGGAATTTGTGGACTAGGTCGTTAGATTTACTTACTTTCCCCTCTCTGTCCTGCTCTAAGAGAGAAAAAGAAACGAAGAATTTTTTTTTGTAGCTAATGATAAGGTAAAGCCGTAACAATTACCCACTAGTATGGCATCGAGAGGCCCCACCAGAAGCTACTGTATGGTCCAGATTCCATTCACCAAATGGCAATACAGCAGCCCCAGTACTTTGCACCTGCTGATAGGACAGCCTACTTAGTGGTTACTCCAAGGTTCGGGTCCCTGACTATCAGGCGGATAACGTCAACCCAGACAAAACGTTTACCTCCAGCACCCTTACTAGTGACATGGTTACAAGGATAGACATAGAAACAGAAAATTTCCACCATCTCTGCCAACTGTTCGCGCAAAATACTGCCAACCTAGAAAACAGCTTTTTCTTCTCCCTTTGTCAGAAAAATCACTCATTAAAAAATGAGGACTGAGGGACAAATAAGAAGAAGCGAGAGTAACAGGAGCTGCCGATAACGCATCCACAATGCGTTTTCTACTCTCCATTAAAAAAAAAAATATTAAGTATTCTACTTAATAAAAGTCCAACAGACGTGTTTAAGGGAAAGTATGGTGATAGATTCCCCTCTCACGAACTAAAAATGAGTACAAATTCGTAATCTATTTTTGCAATCAACTCGGTAGATAAATAAATATTTATGGACGAGAAAAAAAGCTAGCATTTAATACAACAGAAATACATAAATTAAATACTGAAATCAAATGTAGTTATTAATATTTGAATCTAAAAATAAAAAGTGCGAATTAGTATTGAAATCACTTATCTCAAAAACACTTCCGTCTCCAAAATGCAAACTAGTGAAGAATTTAACTTTTAATAGCGTTCAGAAGATTTTTTTTTAAATTAACCGTTAAAAGAAAAGCGTGATTTTATTCTGAACTTTAACTAGTCACGTTTTAAGAAACTTACGATATAAAAGAAAAGCGGATGGGGGGGGGGGTTCTTCCGAAGTTAGTTGGTGACGTTATAAGTAATTGCGAGATAAGATGGAAGCCAGAATTTAGGGGTGGGGGACTGAAAAGGATAATATAATGGATTGATTATACAATATTTAAGATCAACTCGGTAGATAAATAAACATTTATGGACGAGAAAAAAAGCTAGCATTTAATACAACAGAAATACATAAATTAAATACTGAAATCAAATGTAGTTATTAATATTTGAATCTAAAAATAAAAAGTGCGAATTAGTATTGAAATCACTTATCTCAAAAACACTTCCGTCTCCAAAATGCAAACTAGTGAAGAATTTAACTTTTAATAGCGTTCAGAAGATTTTTTTTTAAATTAACCGTTAAAAGAAAAGAAAAGCGTGATTTTATTCTGAACTTTAACTAGTCATGTTTTAAGAAACTTACGATATAAAAGAAAAGCGGATGGGGGGGGTTCTTCCGAAGTTAGTTGGTGACGTTATAAGTAATTGCGAGATAAGATGGAAGCCAGAATATATATATAATATATATATTAGCAGTATTACCCGGCCTTGCTCGAGGGTTGCTTTGATGCCTTTTTATGCTTATTTTGATCTGCACCTTTGGTAATTTCAATATTTTCTTTATTTATATATATATATATATATATATATATATATATATATATATATATATATATACTAGCAAAAGTACCCGTCGTTGACTGGGTTCAAAAACAGCCTACAGAAAATGGACTCTGATTTATGAAAGTATGATAGGTCATGAAAAGGAAGGGTTGTAAAGTGATAGCTTCGAATTTGGGGGTATCAAAACCAAAGCAAAATATGATGAAAGTAAAAATAAAATAGATAACCCCCATAATTTATTATACCATACCTGTTCACACTGAAACACTTATCATAATATTCTGTCGATCTATATTAAAAAAAACCTTGTTAAACTTTGTGACATATTTCCATTCTATGGAGGTCAGGTGCGAACGAACACCCCCATAATTTTATTATACCATATTTCTTCAAACTGAAACATAATTATCAAAGTATACTTACGCAGGCAGATAGATATGAAAAGTCTTTATTAAAGTTTGTGCCTATTTCCATTCTATGGAGGCCATGCGCAAACGCAGACCCCACAATTTTATTATACCATCCATATTTAAGTTAAAACATACTTATCAAAGTATTCTTATGTACATCTATATCAAAAACCCTTGTAAACATTTTTTTTTATTTTTAATTTTTTTTTATTTCCATACTTTGTGGACCAGGCGCGAACGCAAACCCCACAATTTTAATGAACCACCGTTCTGCCAGATCAAACATACCCATTTCTGTGTCTCGATACATCTTCTATCATTATATTTAATCAGTTTTTTTAAATAATCAACCATATAGGAGCCTATTCGTGACCAGACACACACACACACAAACACACACACGTTCAGCTTTATATTATAGATATTGTAATCACAAAATTATTTTAATAAATTTCGGTTATATTGACACCTTACTGATCAACGTAGCCCCCACGCAGTGGATGCAACGTACCATCAACAATCCAATTTCTCTGATTTGTCCCCTTAGCAACTATTCTTCCAGCTCAAAACCAACTACTTTGGCAAGGTTTTTTTAAGGGTGACATGATTTCTCGAACCGTATGCGAAAGAAACCACAGGATATACATCGACTATCTATTCGTTGTAAGAATTTATGTGGTTGTCGCTGTATAGTTCTATAATTAGTCAACTGTGTCGAAAAATTATTTATCTTATGTTGCCGGGCATGCTATTTGTGCTTGGTTGTTGTGGCCTATGTTTTGTTAAACCGGCATATAAGAAACCTCTGAATCAGATTTTCACAAAATATGTGTGTAGACTGTTTTGCAATTTCTTCATAATCAGTTGCTTGTTCAATGGACGTTCAAGAGCAGAAAAATAATTTATTTTGCACTGCTAAAAAAACACATAAATTTTCAAGTCTTAGAAAATTCTTGCAGTTAATGAAAAAAAAATTAAGAAATTTACGTACGGAGTTTGAACCTACAGACTACGTCATGCAAAAATATAAAAACAGGCTATTAACTTACCCACAGTAGAATTTTCACGTCCCGTTGTTCTATCATTCCTGCTAAGCGACGACAGGGGAAAATGGCTTTACCGGTGATAGATAAATACAAATAACGGTTTGATTATCGATTATTGGTAGTTATCGTGGGTATTCTGAAACAAAACTTAACAAAGATCACTTCACGATTTATACCCTAAAGTTCTGTAAATTATAAAGAAAATCTGTTCAGCGGTTTCGGAGTCTGAATGGAACGAACTCCCACACACACGCACACACAAACAAAGTTGCATTTACATCATTGTAGATATACATATATATATATATATATATATATATATATATATATATATACATGTGTGTGTGCGTGTGTGTGTGTGATAATTAAAGGATAAATATCTTAAGTATGATATCTTTGCACTAAGTGAGACTGTGACAGACATATGCACGAACTTGGAGGGTACATTCATAATACCCTCCCCTTGACTAGAGAAAAAAACCTAGAATCGGACGATCAAACCTTTATGTGCTTTAGACGAAAACATGCAACACAATATTAGCTACTTTTATTTTCTCTGCCGCTCTCCCTTTACCCAGGACTGGACCATAATAAGCAAAGTCTCTGACAGCATAGACATAGCACTCTCCCTCGACATTAGCGCACAAGTACATGTATTTGGTGACTTTAATGTCCACCACAGACACTGGCTTGGATTCTCTACTTACACAGATGCAGTGGGCAGCACGACACATAACTTCTCTATATATCACTCCCTATCACAAATGGTTACGTTTCCACCCCGTTTCCCAGACCAGCAAGAACAACACGCATCACTTCTAGATCTGTTTCTGATCACAGTTCCCGATGATTGTATAACGAATGCCAACAGCCCACTTGGGAACGCTGATCATGCAGTGATCATGGTCGAAATTGCCCTAAACTCTAGAGCCAAAACTGAAGTGACATTGCTCAAAACAACAAGATATTATAAAAAGGCTGACTGGGAAGCAATCAGGGATCTCATCACAGATGCCCATGGGAAAATATTTTTTCTCTTCCTGCTGAATAGTGCGCAAATGAGACCACTGAATGGTCCAAAACGGCAATTGAAGAACATGTTCCCATGCGGAAAATGTATAGCAAGCCCTACTCACCCAATGGTTTACTTATAATTGCGCACTGCAGATTTATCCGACATAAGTCCAGTTCGAGGAGACAGAAGTATATAGAAGCTAGAAGTAACTGTCAGAAATAAATAGCGACAGCTAAGAGAGAATTTACTGAAACCACCAAAAAACGCATCGAAGCACAGAAATTAGGAACCCGTGACTTCTGGAAAATCTACAACAGTTTAGTAAATAATGGGCAATCAACAATTCCTCCACTATCCAACAATCACGAGGTTGTTTTGCTCAGCAACCGAGAAGGCTAACATGCTTGCCAGTCGGTTTGCTTCAAACTCCAGACTGGACCCCTCTAACCACCCCCTCCATGACTTTCCTTTGCGGACAGACGCCACGCTAAGCAATGTGGAAATCACCCCTGCTCAGGTGCATGCTATCATAAAAAAAACGATCTCATCCCGGCTGTGCTATTAAAAAAGTGCTCCGCCGAAGTAGCTCCAGTTCTCTTCAAACTCTACAATAAATGCCTTAATGAATCTTGCTTTTCCGACTGCTGGAAAACTGCTTCTGTGGTACCAGTTTTAAAAAATTCTGGCAAAAGAACTGACCCATTAAATTATCGCCCCATTAGCCTCCTCCCAACTTTCACCAAAATATTTAAGTCCATAATTAACCAAGCTCTAGTCCATCACCTTACAGATGCTAAACTTCTGACTGACCAGCAATATGGATTTAGGCAAGCCCGTTCCACAGCGGACATCCTAACTGTAATCTCTGAACGTATATACCATTCACTGGACAAAGCGGGAAAGGGTAGAACGGTAGCGCCAGATATATCTAAGGCTTTTGACAGGGCATGAGGGTATCCTCAGGAAAATTAGATCATACGGTATCACTGGAAGAATACTTAACATAATTAAATCCTTCTTAGATAAGAGAACAATCCAGGTTGTCCTCGACGGTCGCACATCTAAACAATATGATATAAACGTGGGAGTGCCTCAGGGGTCTATCCTTGGACCTCTATTATTCCTAATATTCATAAATGACCTCCCCGACAAAACTGGCTCTGAGATGAGTATATATGCTGATGATACCACACTCTATAACAGGCACGACAGGAAAACAAATACACGTATATCTAAAGAAATGGCAGAAACACCAGGAGATATCCTTCAATCTGTAGTGGAATGGGGACAAAAATGGATGGCCACATTCAATGCTGCTAATACTAAACTTGTTTCCTTCAATAATTACAAGGAACCTTCTCTACCACCAATAGCGATGGCCAATTATTCTCTACCTTAAAGTAAATCTTTTAAGCTCCTTTGCCTAACGTTCACAGAAAACATGAGTTGGAACAATTACATTGAAAGCATTGCCAGGACCGCTGCGAAGAAGGTAGGCTCTCTCTACCGTGCTAGAAAGCTACTAACACCTGAAAGTATCCTATACCTCTATAAGGCAACCACTCGCCCATATATGGAGTATTGTCGTCATATTTGGGCTGATGCATCTACTACTAGTCTCTCGCTCCTAGACAAGGTTCAAAAGAGAGTCGCCAACCTGATAGGTCCTGAACTGTCATCTAAACTTCAGCCTCTGTCCCCGACGAAATGTTGCATCCATCTGCCTATTCTACAAGTATTTTAATTGTTAATGCTCTGACGAACTGCAGACACTTGTGCTCCCACGACGTAACCACCCTCGGCAAACCTGACAGGAAGCTAAATCCCACCCCACATAGTAGAGATCCCTAGATACAAAAGAGCTTTCTACTCAAGTAGTTTCTCCCTCAGAACCGCTACACTTTGGAATTCCATTCCGGGTCCCTGCTTCTTCAACTGTGCTGACATGCAGAAGTTCAAGTGTAACGTGAACCGACATCTTGCTGCCCAGTTCGCTACATAGTACCCCACTAGCTGTAGCCCCTGATAGTAGCCGCCTACACCAATGTGGCAATGTGCTTTGTTTGGGGTGAAAATGTAATAAAAAAAAATATAAATGTGGAAGACCTGAAAACTTCAACGTTTCGCCCACTAGTTCAAGGCCTTACTCAAGAGTGAAAATGTTAAAAGGGGCATATAGCGAGAAGATCTGCGGCCATTTTTCTTATTCTCACGTAATACTAGAAAACTGTTTTTGTTTCGAACCGAATAAACGTTTTAAAGTGAGCAATATTCCGATAGATAAAGAATTGTCTTACCTTTGATACAATTTATATATATACAGTGATGATCATATTTATTGGCACGGTAAGATAAAAGTTAAATTTTGTCTAATAAATTCTAAAAAAGGGATTAAATTAAAGAAAATAACAAAGTATATTATGTATTTTTAACTGGCCTTTCCGATGCAGCAATCGGATTTTAGAAAAAATAAATAACAAAGGAACAACAAACATAATTGCAAAAAACCCTTGTTCAAAATTATTGGCACGATTTATTTAATAATCAATTGTATAGCCTTTGGCCTTGATTACCTTCCTCAGTCGCTTTTCATAGTTTACAACCAAGTTGTTGCACTATTCAGTAGTAATTTTAGCCCACTCTTCCTGACAATAATCCTCCAATTGAATAAGATTCTTAGGCTTCCTTTGCATTACCCTCAATTTTAATGTTCTCCATAAATTTTCAATTGGATTAAGGTCTGGGCTTTGTGATGGCCACTCCAAAACATTAATATGATTGTCCTCAAGCCATTTCTTAGTCAGTTTAGCCGAATGCTTTGGGTCATTATCTTGCATGAACCACCAACGACGACCAAGTGAGAGCTCTTTAGCAGAGTCTTTCAGGTTTTCATCCAATATTTTAACATAATATTCCTTTTTTATGCTACCTGTGACCTTAACAAGTCGCCCTGGTCCAGAGGCAGCAAAGGATCCCCAAAACATCAAACTGCCTCCACCGTGCTTCACTGTGGGTATGGTGTTCATAGGCAGGAAAGCTTCGCCAGATTTTCTGTAAATATAAGACACTTTATTATGGCCAAATAACTCTATTTTCGTTTCGTCAGTCCATAGAACACGTTTCCAGAATGCAACATCTTTATCAATATGACGTTTTGCAAAGGCTAGCCTTGCTTTCAGGTGCATAGGCTTCAATAAGGGAGTCTTTCTCGGACGACATGCTTTTAAACCAGCTCTCTTCAAAACTCTACCAACTGTATGTCGAGATACATTCACTCCAGAGGTGCTCTGTTCATCAACAATCTCCCCAACAGAGATCCTTGGGTTTTGTTTTACTTGTCGAACAATTTTCCGTTCATCTCTTGGGGAAAGAATCCTTTTTCTCCCTCTACCCTCTAAACTCATAACGTGGCCTTGCGATTTGAACTTGTTTATTATGGCTCTAACAGTGGATTTGGAAAGGTTTAGCTTCTTTGAAATCTTATCATAGCCCTCCCCATTGGTATGGCATGCTACAACAAGCTTCCTGACGTCTTCGCTGTGTTCTTTAGTTTTAACCATGGCGATTGAAAATTATAATTTAGTCACTTATAATAGTTTAAATAAATCGCTATCTAAAAATTATCTGAAAAAAATTATTCACTGAATTAGCGTTAAACAAGCATAATATGGCTATAAAAAAGTTAAGAAAGCACGTAAACCGGAAATTGATTGATATTATACTGATACTAAAAGAAAAACAAAGCCGTGCCAATAATTCTGAACAAGGGTTTTTTGCAATTATGTTTGTTGTTCCTTTGTTATTTATTTTTTCTAAAATCCGATTGCTGCATCGGAAAGGCCAGTTAAAAATACATAATATACTTTGTTATTTTCTTTTATTTAATCCCGTTTTTAGAATTTATTAGACAAAATTTAACTTTTATTTTACCGTGCCAATAAATATGATCATCACTGTATATATAATATATTTTCCCAACTCTCTCGTATATATATATATATATATATATATATATATATATATATAATATACTTCCCAACTCTCGTATATATATATATATATATATATATATATATATATATATATATATATATATATATATATATATATACGAGAGTTGGGAAGAACATATATATATATATATATATATATATATACGTTTTATTTTTTATTACCGTATCTTTCTCTTAAGTTTAAGTTACATTATTGTTTCAGCTACTCGGCCGTTTTTTGGCCATATGTAGCATCCTCAGACTTTTACAGAAATGTTCGTTATGATGGGATGAAAGAGTGAATCAATAACGTTTAGCCTTGTCAGTACTATAATGGGTTACCACTTGGGAATTCCTAGTGCTATATTTGTTCTCCGCTTATCTCGGCGGCATCGTTTCCAGTCAGTCTTGGGCCTTTTCTTGTCACTAGACCCAGTGCCGATAAAGTTGGAGTTGGTTGGAGATTGTGCAACCTTTTGCCCCATAGTTACACGCGCAACTACCCTAAAAGGAGTGTCTGTCGTCCTTTTAGACTGAACGAAGTCATTAATATATATATATATATATATATATATATATATATATATATATATATATATAATTACTAATCGCAATACCTCTAACCCACCCAGTCGCATCAGGAGAAAGAAAAATATTTGGTTTAATCCACCATTAATCCTCTAAATGTCAAAACTTATATACCTAAGGAATTCTTCAACATTGTACAAAACTCTTTCAAATACCCACACAGATATTGTTCTATTTTCAATAAAAATTCAATCAGGATTTCTTATTCAACAATGCCTAATTTAGCACAAAGAATCTTAACATCTAATAACAAAAAAATTAAATCAGCCCAAAAAATCCCTTTCCCAATTAAACCCAAAACTAACTGTAATTGTAATAACAAACATCTTTGTCCACTCAATAATGATTGCATCCATAAAGATGTTATATATTCTTGCACAATTACTGAGCTCCACGCAATCCTCCCATAACAGACACGTCTTCAAGTTATCCGTCTTCCTATCCTCCATCTGATATAGTTACTAATCCAATACACCATTCGAGCAGCCCTTCCATTTACAATCATACAACTAGTAATAATGATAATGATAATAATAATAATAATAATAATAATAATAATATTAATGAGAATAATAATATTTCTCCTAACAGCCATCCTAACACTAACAACACTCATTATCCCCTCCAAAATAGTCCTCATACAGACATTGTCCCACAATTTGTTGAACACTATAAACAAAATTCAAACCATTTAACTAATACAAATCAGCAAATTAATAGTAATACCAGACCTCGAGCTTTTAATAAAGTACATACATATATCGGCACTACTTCAACATTAATTAAGAAAAGAATATCAAACCACATTTCTTCTTTTAACAACCATAATTCTAATAACCAAGGAACTTCTCTAACCACTTTAATTAAAAAAAACTTAACTCTAACAATACCCCCTTCTCAATCAAATCGACTATCATAAAAAAAGTTAAGTCTTATACTCCAGGCTCCAAGTCATGTCGCCTCTGGACAACCGAAACTATAACTATAATTACTTCCCCTCAAAGTAAAAATATAATAAATTCTAAAGATGAACTGATCTCTTTCTGTAAACATAAGTCCAAATTTAATTATGGCAATTTTGAAATTACATAGTCATTACTTTTACCTTTTATATAGATATATAATTTTTTCTTCAACTTTATCGTTTTTTTTCTACATAGTTCTTAATACTTTATAATTTAAAAATCCTTTATTTTAATTCTTTATTTCTTCTTTGCATGGCCGGTTTTTTATCTGCAATTTCTGCTTTATTCTTTAAACTTTCCTATCTATCTAATATATCAATCTACCCACACTTTCATATCGTGTATGTATATTTACTTATATTTTACTATAGGCATTTACTTATTTTCTTTCTTGCTTTTTACTGAATTTGCAGATACCGGCCATCCTCTCCCCTTAAATAATTTTTATTTTTTATTTTTTATATTTTATATTTTATTTTTTATTTTTTATCTATTTATTTATTCTGTATTTATTATTCATTTTCTATTTATTTATTAATTTATTTATTATTTGTTTTCCATTTAGTGTCTTCTAACAAGTCTTGCTGACATTATTTTAAGCTATGACCTGTACATTTCAGTTGACCTATATTATTTTGCCCTATATATTTTTACGCCTTTTAACATTTCCTGTCTGGGTCATTTTGAAATTTGTTTTTCTATTTTATGTTTAATTCTATTACTATTTATTTTTTTCCTCTTCTTCTTCCCTGATCTTTCTTATTTATATTTATGTCTCGGCAGTAGAGTGAAAAGCATATCTTATTTTTCTTTTATTAATATTATTGGAATTTTTTCCCTTTTTTCCCTTGTACACATTTTTGTGAATTATTGCATAGACTTCTGCCTTTGGATTACTTTGGACCATCTTTCAATTACGGGATTTCCTTGGATTTTACTTGTGCCAATGGAAATTCAATTAACTTTCATGAAGTTATATATTTGGATTTTACCGTCACTGGATTATTTATCTTCCACCAGACTACGTGTAATCACCTTTTTCTTCACCATATTCCATCTGCTTCACTTTTTTGTTATCAAGTAAGATCTTTGACTTACTTGTGGTTTTTGCATGCAAAACCCGATCCTGCATTTTGCTAATTCCTACCCTCTGATGAGAAGGAAAGTATTTCTTCGAAACTCCGCGGATTAAGGACTATCCACTTATCAAGTGTTTCCTTTTCAGATTAAATTTGTTTTTAACTCTTTTTCAAAATGTTTTTAACATGTTTTATTAACTGTTTGCTCGTGTATATATATATATATATATATATATATATATATATATATATATATATATATATATATATATAAACTGCTTCTGTGGTAGCAGTATTGAAGAATTCTGATGAAATAACGGACCCATTAAATCAGACTACACTATATATAGTTTATTACTTTTCATAATGACTACAATCTTCGTAACTGAAAAGGAACGGCAGAGTTTGTCAGATGCGAAATAATATTATAATAGATATCTTTTGAAAACGTTTCCGAATTTTTTAGATATGGATTGGTTATTCGCATTATTTGGATTCATCGGACTACTGTTTTCGTCTTGAGTGTGATTTTTCACAACGTTTCGGTCGATGTAACCTCCGACTTTCTTCAATCAAACTCAGGAATTTGGACGGAAGTCCGAACGCCCTAACCCATTACGCTATGATGCAACAGACAATTTACTGTTTAGTTTTTATCGTTTATCTGTTTATGTAGTTTTTATTGTTGATTTTTTAAACGATATTAAGGTTAACGTCTCCGCCTCGGAGATACGGTGTTTTACTTAGAAAGTCACCCGTTTTTTATTTGCACGTGTATATATATATATATATATATATATATATATATATATATATATATATATATATATATATATATATATATATATATTCCAGGTAGAAGGATATCCAAAAATTAAGAATAATGAATTTTAACAAGGGTCGTTGATAGTGCTCAATCAAAGAGAGCCAAATTATATATAGTGTCGTCTTTATGTAACTGTATGTGACTGTATTTACATAAAGAAGTATATATATATATATATATATATATATATATATATATATATATATATATATATATAAGAATTCCTTTGTTAAATCCCTTTTTCATAAATACCGAGGCTATAAATGGTGACACCCGAACGCGAGAGGAACACGCATTTCCTTCTATACCCTAGACCGCCATGAATGGTGAACCCGTCTACCACGATGAAATCGCACATTCCAAAAAAAATAAAATAAAAAAATAAAAATAAATAAATAAATAATAATAATAATAATAATAATAATAATAATAATAATAATAATAATAATAATAATAATAATAATAATAACAACAACAACAACAACAATAATAATAATATTCATAATAATAAAGGGACGGACGTATTATTGCTGAAGTTAAGAGAACCCATTTTTTTTTTTTTTGCTCAAATAATTTACGTAACTAAAATAAGAATTGGCGAATAATTATACAAACACCAACCTTCAAAAACAAAAGACGTTTAATTACATTAACAGGACGAAAGGCAATCTGCTAAGATATTAAACATTTTTGTCAACCACTGAACGCGTAACCCACAAATTTCGCAATGGAGGATACTGTGTCAACGGTCTCTGTAAAGATACCGGAATTTATGCATGCTGCTGTGGACGGATGGTTCGCCATATGCGAGGCTCAATTCGAACTGAGGAACATATCCAACGAGACCACAAGATTCTATCATGTCCTCTCAAATCTTCCCCCTGAATTGATTTCAAAGCCTATCCACCAAAATCCTCACGGACCCTATTTCAAACCCTATCCACCAAAATCCTCACGGACACTCGGAATAGCTCCGCTATTTCGGGTGGCGATGTGTGTCTAATGTAGCATGTGGTCTCGTTGGACATGATGAGAATTAGCAGCGAACCGGATGTGAGTGTATCCACCATGAGAGACAAAATGAAAAATCGTCTTTTGCACATGGTTCCACGCATCGCTTCCGCTTGCGAAGAAAAAAATAAGATTACCACAAAATAATTATCGACCAATGGCAGAGCTCCGCGCCTAAAATAAACACCTCAAATATCACAGTCGCTGGGAGCCGGTTTGCCACTATAAAATGAGAGGACCAAAAAGAGGGAAGAGGAGATTTCGCCCTGCTACGTCAGTGAACGCACGGACAGATTCTCCAACCCTACCTAAAGAGATGAAGAAGAAAAAGAAATAAGACACCAGTGAACTGAAGCCGACTACGCTCTCATGTTATGGGCCAAACGCCTTCAATTCTAAACAATGCCTAATTCACACAAACCAAAGAAGGGAGGAGGAGAAAGAAGACGAAGACGCCGGGCTGCTAGCGCTGATGAAAGAAGTCACTCGCTTTCCAGTTACAAGCCAGAACACGCATCACCGACAGCAGGATGACCGGCCTACCCTAACCCTCTCCATCGTCCAAAAGATAAGTTACATTTTACGAACATTCAATCCTTGTCAATTCATACATACCTACAAACATTTTACAAACATTCATTCCTTGTCAATTCAGACATACCTACAAACATTTTACGAACATTCATCTCCTTTGTTAAATCATATTCCATCCTACGAACACTTTGCCTAATACAAATTGTTGGTAGTAAATAAAGTCGGTTCGCAACCTCCAATATGCGTCTGTCTTTATATAAAAAACCCAGGCCATAAATTATATATATATATATATATATATATATATATATATATATATATATATATATATAATGCAGCAAGTTGATCTTGATTTAAATCATAAACCAGACAGTTGTTTAACACTATTTTGATACTAAGTTAACAAACTTTTATAGGTGGTGCTATCACCGCTATAAAAATAAGCAGTTCACACCGAAAAAAGTAGCAAAGTCAAACGAAAAAATAATCAATTTGGAAGATTGACTGAAATAGACGTTTATGGATTCGTAACGTTTGCATTTGTTTCCATTTGACTATATGTGCCGTTTAATAGCTTTTAGCGGGAAACGGAACAAAACGAAGCCAATTCTGATTTTAAAGGAAAAAAGAAATAAAAAAGAAATAGACGAATGGAGGAGAAAAGAATCCGGATGTCCAGCGTGGATTTACAAATAGATATTTTCGTTCTTGATTCACATTCGTAAATGGCGTGTTTATAGGAGCCGATAAGAGTGCATACCAATTCAACCGGAAGTGGCGGATTATTAGAAAAAAAAAATAAAGGAAGTGGAAAGAGGGCGCAGAAGGTGGGGTTATCGTTTTAGTGAATCAAGTGTTGTAATCTCGTTGCTAACATCTACTTGCGATGAGTGACGTCCCGCGTCAGTGCAAGTCTATCCAAAGGCAATCTCTATAATTGAAAAAAGAAATTGCCACTTAGACCTGAATGGTGGTTGAGTAAAAGCAGTTTTGACCGAAACTGTTGATAGCTATTAAGAAGAAGAAGAAGAAGAAGAAGAAGAAGAAGAAGAAGAAGAAGAAACACGGGAAAGAAAAAGTAAAAAAATTAAGAGGAAGAAATTATATAGGAAGAATAAGAAGATATACGGATGGATATTAAATGAAGAACACTGTAGAAGAGAGTATAAAGTTGGAAGACAAAAGGAAGGAAAAAAAGAGGGAGTTACATGAATAAAAGACGAAAAATTGGTAGAGGGAAAGGAAAAAGTAAAAACGAAAGAAGAAGTAGGCAAAGGGGGTGGTTATAAAGGAGGAAAGCGTAGAGAGAGGAGAATAATTGGGAAGAAAAAACACTAAATGAAAAACAAACATAAAGGAAAAATGGAGGACAATATATAAAGAAAGAAAACGTAGAAGGAAAAAATAAATTAATGGCGACAATTTAACTTTAATAAGTGTAGAGTTGAATGTAATAATCAAAGAGGAAAGCGCCCCCGTGTGTGTGTGTCGTGCGGTCATACAACTTACCTTTGGATGGGATAGAGAAAGAGAAATTAAAGATGGCAGCTATGAATTTATAAGGTGTAGTCTCGTGGAATCTCGCGAGATCTCATCTTCCACTGTATGCAAATGGAATGGGGTCAGTTTTCTGATAAAATATCTGTTGGCAGAGGGAGTGGGAAGAGACGTGCTGGAAGTTGAGAGAGAAAGGTATCAGTGACGATTTCTAGCTGGACTTTTGCGTATTGTATTTGGTTTATTTTGTTTTGCTGTTTACCCGCCCATTTAACGTCAAGCTATTTCGGCATAATAGGGGACACCTTCGGCCTTAAATTAATACCGGAATTCGACGGTTCGACCCCGGTACTTGACTGGGTGGAGAAGGTGTAGCCACATTGCCTGTTGTCTAGTGTGAAGAACATTGAACATGTGTCTCCTCAACGTCTGTCCGGCAGGGCTTTCGCAGTATATCAACAGCTTAGTCCTGAGGAAAAACAGGATTATGAAAGGATCAAGACGGCATTATACAAGGCGTTCACTATCGACCCCGCCACTGCCGTGGAGCAATTTGAGGCAAGAACCTTGTATCCCGGTGAAACTGTCGACGTTTATTTGGCCGAGCTGACGAAATTGACGGTGTTGTTTGGTGGGCTACCTGAGCAGGCCTTGGCATGCAAATTTTTGGCAGGGCTCCCAACTAGAGCAAAGCACAACAAAGCAAAGGTGAGGCCAGTGATGGACTATCGCGAACTGAACGCGCATGTTGATGCGTTCACGGCAGATGCTGACGTTTGTGCCAGCAAGTTACAAGATTGGCGCCAAGAGGGTTCCAATGTGTCCCTGTTGGGTCTAAGAAAAGCATACCTGCAGGTCCGAATCAGTGAAACAATGTGGCCATTTCAGACAGTGTTGTTTGCTGGCAGAAGGTACTGCCTTATCAGACTAGGCTTTGGGCTGAACGTGGCACCTCAAATAATGAAGACCATTATTAACACTGTGTTGTCACAGGAAGAGGCACTAAAAGATGGGACATCGGCGTACCTTGATGACATATATGTGAACGAAGACATTGTGTCATCGTCACATGTGAGGGACAAAATGGCTGAGTTTGGTTTGACGTACAAGGATCCAGAACTTTTGATGAATGACGTTCATGTCTTGGACCTGAATGTTCGACAGGAGCAAGGAACTTTGAAATGGAGGCGCAGAACTGCAGTTCCTGAAGTGCCCGATGTCTTCACAAGGCGAGCAGAATTCTCCCTGTGTGGAAAACTTGTGGGGCACCTACCAGTATGTGGATGGACTCGCGTGGCAACAGGCATTATAAAAAGGAGGGCAAGCGCAGTCACTAAAGGCTGGGATGATGAAACAGCCGACGATCTGTTGGTTTGCATGGTGAAGAAGACCATTGCAAGGGTAAAGCAGGATGATCCGCCAAAGGAGACTGGTGCATGCAGGGAGACAAACTGAATGTGTGGGTGGATACGATATTGGTGTGCTGTTGGAGAAGAATGGTGCTGCGATTGAGGATGCTTGCTGGTTGCGACCGGCGAGTGACGCTGCTCATATCAACCTGGCAGAGCTCGATGTGGTGATAAAAGGTATCAACCTGGTACTCTAGTGGCAAGTCAGGAAATGACGTATTTGAGGTGGTGAATTAAATCAGGAAGATACACTACATCAATGGACATTCCGGGGTGAGATGGACATGTTATTTTGTGCAGTTGTCCAATCCGTCGGTGTCCAAAGGTGTAGTGAAAGCGGTAGTCAGGGAATGCCAAACATGCCAGTCAATCGACCCTGCCCCAGTCAGATGGCGGAAAGGTCAGCTGCGAGTAAGCGCGACTTGGAGCCGACTGGGTATGGACATAACCCACTACGGCAGCCAGCACTTCCTCACCCTAATTGTGGACCGACAAGGTTTGCAATCTGACGCCCGTTAATAAGACAGGATTCCTCCAGTGTAATCCGTGAATTGGAGTCCATATTTTATGAAAGGGGGCCGCCTGAAGAGATCCTCACAGACAATGACACGGCCTTCTGCAGTGGAGAGTTCAGACGCTTCGTAGACGAATGGGGGGTCCAACTCAGACACAGATGTACATATGTATCCAGTGGCAACGGCATAGCAGAGTGGTGCCATCAAAGCGTGAAGAGGATCGCAGCAAGAAAACAATGCACGATCACAGAGGCGGTCTATAGATATAATGCAACTCCAAAGGATGGCATGACTGCTGCAAGCGCACCCACCAATGCGATCCATTGCTATCGAATGCGCATCAAGGACATTGACGCTCGTCTGCCTGGTCGGCAGGAAACCCGAGGGCCATATGAGTTAGGGGACACTGTTTGGGTGAAGCCTCCCAATAATCGATGCACCAGCAGCTTTCAAAGAGGGTGAATCACTGGCATCATCAGTGAGCAAGCCATGCTAGTCAATGGTACTCCATGCTATGTGAAGGATATCCGGCCTGCCCTGAATATGAACCAGTTGGCGAGTAGCAGTGATGGTGAATCGTCCAACGATGACTTGTGGATCCGTCCTATTCCCCGCGATGGTAGAACTGTGAATCCCAAATCTGATGCCGATAGTTCCAGCACCCCTTCTGAGAGCTCCGATGAAGATGAAGAAGTCCAGCCTGTATGCCCTAACACTGATGCTAATGGTTCCGACACATCTTCTGAGAGCTACAATGAAGATGAAGTAGTCCAGCCAATTCCCCTTCGTAGGAGTGCCCGCAGCAAACGACCGCGCCCATCATGCCAAATGTGTGGTCTGGAGACCACCAGGGAGGGGGGAGTGTAGAGTTGAATGTAATAATCAAAAAGGAAAGCGCCCCCGTGTGTGTCGTGCGGTCATACAACTTACCTTCGGATGGGATCTGAGAGAAAGAGAAATTAAAGATTGCAGCCATGAATTTATAAGGCGTAGTCTCGTGGAATCTCACGAGATCTCATCTTCCACTGCACATGTATGCAAATGGAATGGGTTCAGTTTTCTGATAAAATGTCTGTTGGCAGAGGCAGTGGGGAGAGACGTGCTGGAAGTTGAGAGAGAAAGTTGTCAGTGACGAATTCTAGCTGGACTTTTGCGTATTGTATTTGGTTTATTTTGTTTTGCTGTTTACCAGCCTATTTAACGTCAATAAGATCAGACACAATCTTACAAAAAAAGATTTTTAATGAAAAAGTTTTTGATAAGCTTTATCTTTAGACAAGTTTATGAAAATAGATTTTCTAACTCTACGTTTCTATGTTTGACTTTAATTGTGTAGCTACGTCGTTTGTTTTGGCTGTCCCTCTTCTTTATGTGTGTGTGGTAGTGCACCTCTTATCTCATGGAAGTGAGAGATAAATACTATCGCTGTGGATAGTGACAGGTAAATTAAACCTGGATCTGGTGTTGCCGTATACAACAAACGATGCACAATTTCACAGAATAAAAACTGTGCAAGATATACGAGAAGAAGAAGAAGAAGAAGAAGAAGAAGAAGAAAAGGAAAGGGTTACATCAACCGAAATGTTGTGTGAATAACATTGTCTAATCGGGCAAAAATCAAAGTGTAGCATCTGTTCTCACACTACACTTTATTTTTTTGTTCTCAGTTACTGGAGAAGAAATCCTTCAGGAATGGAACAATTTTTTTTATTTTGTTCCTTTCTCCACATTAAAAAACGACCTTGATGTCTAACTCTGACCTCGTGGTGGTGGGGGGGGCAAAGTAAATAGAAACACTGTCTAATCTAATCGTATGAAGAATCTATGGGACATGTCTACTGACTACAAAGCAATGAAATAGAGAATTGCAAATGAAGTGAGACACAGAGCTGAAATGGAAATAAAAGAACATCAGGAAATCAGAATTGTTAGATATAGAAGACTGGATGGAATAAAAAAAATACCTAGAAAAATAAATCACACACTCAAGGACGTTCATCAGTACTGTGCTTTGTAATGTCCCTGTTGCGGTGTCCACCTTACGGATAACAATGAACTCTTCTGCTTACTATAAAGACCAAGGAAATATGCCTCTCAGTTTTATGCACATTGGTTGTCACTCTGGCGTGTACCACTCTATTTACTATGCTGTAGTTGTCTTTCTTTTCAATATAGTTTGTTTATACTAAATACTTAGTTGTGTCTTATCGGCCCACGACAGTCCCCATCCTTTCTTTGATGCCAATTTGCCTTAATCTTTGTTCCAAGTTTTCATATCTGTTCCTAATGCTCTTACAATTATTGGTAATACAGTTTTTTTGGGGGGAAGAGGGGTCATGCTTTGTATCCTTTTCAGCATTCTGAAAAATTCTATATTCTTGCTTAGTTTTTTTTTTTTTTCTTTTCAGCCTCCTTTATTTTTACCCTGTTAACTGCTGGGACGGCGAAATGTACAATTGTTGATTATTATCACATAATCCAGTGATTCCCAACCTTTTTTACATGACGGCACACTACTGAGCTTTTCACATGGATGAAACATATCCTGTATTCAGTACCTGATATAGAATAATAATGGTGAATGTTAGACAGTTGTGCCTGGCACTTCTTTACTTCTGCTGCCATATGTAAGCGAACATGAGAGAGACACACACTTAATTCTTCTTCAATGTTTTTAAGTTTTTCTTTTTGTTTATTTTTAATGTTGTTTAGGTAAGAAAATCCCAGTTCATATAGGTACGAAGTTGAGAACTGCAGCAAGACTTTGATGGCTTTTTTTACTAAGAGTTGGATACTCTTCAATAACAGAAATCCAAAATGCGTCTAATGGCAGTTGTGCGTACTTCAATTTAAGTCCATGATGACTGGAAAGGCTTAATAATTCTTCCTCTTCACGTAACTCGAAATTGGAAAAATTGATAATCGATAAATCTAGGAAAAAATTGCGGACCAATCAAATTCTTCATTGCTTATCGAGGGAAAATATTCCTCCATTTTATTTTCTGAACATGTCAAATGCTAATAATGGCAATCATTTCGGTAACGCAGGTTTTGCAGAACTGATGGACGCATATCCAAATCGTCTACCTTCATTCTTTTCTTCCATATTGCAATTTTCTTAAAGTAATTAATTTATCTGTCACCGTAAAAATGTTTTCATTTCTGTCTCGCATATTGCTATTCAAACTATCGAAATGTCCAATTTAAGTACTCTATTTTGGACATCCACAATTCATATTTCAGGTATTTACAAAACTTATCAAGTTTTTCATTATCAAAAATATAAAAAAATTCGTTTTGAAGCTCATTTACGCAAGATTGCTACTTAAATACTTGCAGAATCAGTAATTCTTCCAGCATGCAAAAAGATGGTAAAAATTATGGTTGACGATACATCTTACTTCCGTGTGCAATAGTAAAAGAACATGTTGAGAATCCATATCCTTGCACAGAAACGCAAAAATTATAAGCTTCATCGGGCGAGATCTTATGAAATTTATCATTTCAATCACTTGATTCAACACTTCCTTTAGATCATTGTGTGTTATTTTTAAACCGAAACTTCTCTGTGTAAAAAACAAAGAGTTCTCACGATGTTAGGATTCTGTTTTTTCCACTAAAGATGCGAAACCTGTAACAGAACCAACCATTAATGGTGCTCCATCGGTGTATATTTCCACACATAAATCCTATGATAAGCTATATTTTTCTATTGTGATTGTATCAAAAATATATTGGCCTTTTGTAGTTTTGGGTAATTGTTTGCAACATAGAAATTTATTAATTACTAACCTGTGTGCTCGGCGTTGCCTGGGTGTTTGTAGGTGTGTGTTGAGCAAAAAAAAATCAAAAACAATTGTAGTAGGCAGGCAGGCTCGAACTTGTGACGCGAAGGCCGAAAAGAAAGTGAAAGTGTGTGTAAGGGTGTTGGTTGATCAAAAAAAGAAAAGGAAAATTGTGAGCACAAAAAAGGGTAATAGACAGTACCACGAAGGTGGAAAAGAAAGTGAAAAAAAAACGTGATGCCTTAGCCGTTGCGCCCATCGCCAAACCGGATGTGATGGAGGTTTAAATTAAAGCTGAACAATAAAAAAGAGGCGAAAAAAGCGACCCCTCCCTGTAGAAAAGTGCCCAGTTGAGGGTGAAGGAATTAATGTTTTTAGCCAATTATTCGATATTTGTCGTCCGAAGGGTCGAGCTTCAAAACGATACCAATCTCGTGCAAATCTGTCGCCTCTGTCGAAAGTTTTAGGCAGACATACAAACATACATACATACATTTAAACAGACCGGTGAGATTTATATTATAGACTAGCGGGGATACCCAGCGTTGCCCGGGTGTTTCGAGGCGTGTGTGCTCTTTAATCAAAATGAAACACGGGGGGATTAAAAAAAAGTTTTGGTAGGTAGGTAGGATCGAACCCGAAGCCCTGAGGTGAAGTTGGAAAATAAAATGTGAAAAAAACATACCTTAACCGCTAGCCAGCAAGAAAGAGTAACTAAAAGACGTTTGAATTTATTTAAGTAGGAAGAGAATTGACAGGTACCCGCACTTAATGACTTAATGAGGTCAAATAATGAGGTTGCTGTTTGTATTTTCTGCAGGACAGTTTTTATAATGAGGTCAAAATCCGGTTTGTTTTTACCCAATTTTGGGGAAAACCAGCTCCCCCCGTTTATTAGGGGAGTGTCCAGATGAAAGCAATTGTCTGATATGACGGTGAAAAGCCGACATTGACCAAACGTTTACATCACTTTCAAGAGACCACCAGGAACTGAATATTATGCCTTTCAGTCCCGGCCTTGGCATTATCTACTGCCAAGGCCTCATTTGGGGTCCGAAAGTACTTAGGCACCAGGGCCAGTAAGGGGGGTGGGGGGAAAAAGAAGACGGGTCTTTGCTAAACTAGGCTAGATTTGCATAAAGACAAATGCTTTATTAGGAAAACTACACTAGAGTCACTATCATTCTAAACAACCGCCTACATTCTTACCAGGACCTACTTAAAAACAGCTCCCCAGCTTACGGGATGGTGGGCGACATTCACTGGACGGTGTCTTCCAAGAAATAATACATAAGGGGCAAAGTAGTCCGGGGACAAAACAAACAGGTGGACTGGGCATCTTTGGAAGCTCTTCTAGTGCCGATGATAAATGAAGAGTCGGGAACAGGATCGACACACATGCTTACCCTAGTCTAGACCCTAATAATGAACTCGTTTTCCACTCTAGATGGTTACATTACCTAACTAAAGATCCACCCGAGAAGACTGCGTCTTGTCAAAGGGCTGGGTTCCAAAAAAGAAACTCCAGCACCATCCAACCAATAACTACTAGGGTGGGAGAACGAGCTCATCATCGGATGCACAAGCTAGTGTTGTGCACTCATCTCCTATCAAAGTCTATGCGGTGCAATCTTTCCCAATCGCATCTGATCTTTATTGATTAAGTTGATGCTTAAAATAAACAACCAGATCGTGATCCGAAACAGATCGCTCTCATAAACAATGTCCAGCCATGAAATCCACATCACTAACCTAGCTATGGCTAGGATCGCTAGGAACACCAACCGTTTCTAGTAAATGGCAGGTCAACATTGTCGACTATGTATGCTAAATCAAGTGGCACCGATCGCTCGGGGTTGATGTGAGCTGTTACCTCTCCGACATACCCCCAGAGACTCCGAACTCCACTGCAATGAAAAAATGCATGTTCTTTCATCTCCTCCTCATCATCATTGCAGCGTGGGCAGGGCGGATAATAGTATTCTCTATCCCTGCAGTCCCTGGCTAGTCTGTCAAAGAGTGGCAGCATGTCCCGGACTAGCCTCCACGTAATCAAAAATTCTGAGTTATTCAGAAAGCTACTGGCTGGCACCCAACTCCACAGTGAGAGAACTCCCCCCTCGACAGATGCAGCCGCTGCACCAGTGGATCGTTCATGGTTCTCACCACTAAATCCTCATATAGCCTCCTCCTAGACCGTGCAAGGTCACTGGACCCCGGCAATGCCCTAAGGGCGGCTCGGCATTCGGTGAGGAAACGCGATTCCCCAGCTGGTCTATGATGACCTTTAGTGACAGGGTCGGATATAAGCTGCAGGAAAGCTTGCTCCATGGTTGGTACCCAGTGTTTTTCCTCTATCAGTGTCCGACTCAGGAATGCCAATATCTCGGCATGCTTATGACTCTGCAAGTCTTACAGCAGTCCGCAGGCAGGCGAAGAACCGAAAAAGCGATAAAGGATCAGTGGAAATACATATGTTGCACATGCCTCAGCATGACCCTTCAAGGACAATTTCCTCTAAATCCAAGTCCTTACTGACGACTCGACCTTCGTCTGTACCTCCGACCAATTCTTGTCCAGCTGGAGTCCCGGCCCGAACCATACTCTGAGGATCTTAACCGGGCCATCAGTCCAGCCGAACGCACCTGGAAGCGAGTTTACGCCAATCCAGGCGCCCAACTGCAGGCCAACCAACTTGCTGCGATTGATTACGGCCCCCGTGACGACTTCATACTCAGCAATCGCCTCCATCACCGCCTTAACATCAAGCCTTCACCCGGCAAAAATGGTGACATCATCAGTGTACACGGACACCCTGGCAAATTTTCCACCAGGTAGAGCTATGCCGCGCAGAACTGGTCTAGTCGCCTCGTCCCTTAACTTGCAAAGGAAGGGTTCCAACGCCAGGACATATAGCAGAGGCAACAGCAGGCACCCCTGGCGCACCAACTGAGAGACCTCAAAGGACTCCAACAACCTACCATTAACTTGCACCACTACCGCGGGATCATGATACAGAACAGAGATCCACTTGTGGTAGTCCCACCAAAGCCGGCGGTTTCTCCAACAGATCTCAAGAACCCATGGTCGACCCTATCAAACGCCTTGGACTGATTTAAATTGATCAGCGTGGTTTCTGTGTCGGCTTCTAAGCCCTCTATGATCGTGCGCACCAAGTGCAAGTTGTTTTGAATCGATCGACCTTTCACAGCGTAGTTCTGATCTGGCTCGACCAAGTCACCAATAATAACCTTCAATCGGTTCACAAGAACGCGGGACAAAATCTTCAACTCTGTGTGTTAAACAGAGTGATGGGCATATAGCCATCTAGATTTCCCCCGCCATTCTCCCTTCTTCACAAGCATGACCACTCCTTTGGTTACCTGCCCAGGGATTGAGCCCTGCGCAAACCAGTGGTTAAACACGCCCGTCAGAAGGGGCACAAATGACAAGGAGCGACAGTCTCAAGAACAGTTCGTAGGGCAGACTATCGAGCCCCAGAGATTTGTTTTAGTCAACCTGCTTCAATACAGTAATGACCTCTTGCTCCATAACCATCCCCTTGCAGCTAGCTGCTCAGGCCACAGTAAGGTGGGACGAGCCAGCTAAATAGCTGCTAAACTCCTGGCAGCTGAGTCTGGGTAGTTGGGTGAAGTGCTCCTCCAAATGTTGCCGAAACCCGTTGCAAATCTCTCGTGCCGATATGAGAGTGTACCCAGGTTTTTCACCTCCCAAATGTACTTGTCCGGGCTGCATCTATGCTCAACAGCATCAACATTCATGGCTTCATTGGAGACTCTTTTTAATCTAGCTCTAACTACCTGACCTGCATATTTCTCGCTAGCCAAGCGATTCAGGTCCCCCTTAACTAGAGTTAGTTCTAGGGAATCCCCCCTGCCACCGCCCGGGTCAATCTATCATCCAGGTGCCTTTTGGTCTGAGCCCTATCTAGTGCACAGCGTTCACTGTATTGGACGCAAAAGTGCCTAATGGTAGCCTTAAGTCTGACCCACCATCTACTCCCAGTAACCTCCCCCACTAACTCCCTCTGAATTAGTGCTGTCAGCTGCTTCCAGAAGTCTTCCGACTCCAACAAGGAGGCGTTCAACTTCTAGTAGCCAGCCAACCTAGGCCTATTACCTAATTTCAAACAAGCCAACACGAGTTTGTGGTCCGAATGACCTAACCAGTGGAATGTGGGACAAGATAGGAAATCTATGTCGCCCCTTCTAATTAACATTCTGTCTAAGTATGTGCTCGGACAGACGGCTGAAGTACCATGCCATATCCACATCTCCCTTCCGGGGTGATCCAGCCGAAACCTGTCGACCAAATCGCATGAAGCCATCAAGTCAGACAGGCTGCTTTCGCACCACTCCAACCCTTTAACACCCCCCCCCGACTTTATCTATATTGGGGTCCAGGATGGCATTCCAGACCCGAAGCATGGCAGCATCCGGACCCGAAGAGAGAAACACCTCCACCTGCCGAAAAAAGGAAACCTTCTCACTACGGACGTTAGGCGCATAAACTGCCATGATCCGGAACTCACCGCTTTTAACGGCAACATCGATCAGGACCAACCTTCCATGAGCATCCACATGAACAACAATAACTGTCGCAGACAGGGTGTAACTCACTAGAACAGAAACCCCACCGCTACGGGAACTGCCGTATGCTGAATAAATGTCAAAGTCGTCCACCAGCACACCGCAGTCCCCATCCCCAACAAAGTGGGTCTCCTGTAAAACAGCTACATCTACCTCAAGGGCCACAAGATCCCTCAGCACACGAGCAGCCTTGCTTCAGGATCTCATGCCCCTCATGTTCAAACTAGCTAGGTTTAAGCTCATGGCCATAATTCCCTAACTAGTAGTATTCGTCAACAATGGGTCTGAAATCTTCGGGGGTAAGGCCGTCAAAGCCATTCGTCTTGAGCCAGGCCGCTGACGTCCAGTGAGAATGTCATTTTAATGACCCTAAAAAAGGATGGGTGAACATAAACTGGGACCCTCCCTTCACATTTTTGGGCAATTTGCCCTAATGATGGGTGCTCCTGTTGATGATACATAGTCTCTTATATGCTGTCTTGCCGGCCTCCAACATCCTCCACAAGGCCTTGCAATGCCCTCCCCTATTTGCTCTCAGAAACGTAATCAAGTGTGGCGCATCCGAGAAGTTTCTGGGATCGGCGACCTCCTTTCCGTCGACCTGGGAGAGATCTTCGAGGCTTTTCAGAAACCTTTTTTGTCTCCCATTGAGGTCGCCGATCACATGGTCTGTACTTGCGTTGCAGAGGTGCTCTCCCGGCCAGAAGGGGAACTACCTCGTTTTTCCCTCTCTGAGGGGGGGGGGGCGCCTGTTGCTGGTCATTCTTTTTCACTGCTACTTCCGCCTCTGTGACAGGAGCTTCGCACTGCTCCTTTTCTTTTGGAGTGTTTAATAGGGGAGGGGTGAGTTGAGCTGCTTCGAGGGGGATCTTTGTTGGAGGTTCAATAATCTTGTCTTTGCTGACTTCCGGGACTGTTTTTTCCAGGACTGTTTCTTCCGGGACCATTTCTACCAAGGCTATCTCTACCGGGGCTGGCTTTACCGGGGCTGGCTCCTTTCTCTCTCTCATTTCTCCACTTGCTTTGTCTTCCTGTCTGTCTCTTCACCCTCAGACTCCAAGGAGCTCACCCTCAGTTTCCTCTTTGGAATCCAGATGCTTTCATTTTGGCCACTGCCACTAGTGTTCATAATTTTCTTGAGCTGAGAATGACTAACACTAGCAACCGCTCCCATCTGTGTTCTCTGTTAATATTTTTAGCTGCTTATCCATACCGTAATTTACGTCTCACATATGATAATGCATTAGATAGTCAAAGGTTATTTTGCTTTTGTGTGCCCTTGATGTTTAGGCTTTGCGCCATATTCCCACCGAGCAAATTCAGTACACGAGTCCTGCTAGTTTTTATTAATTTTTGGTTTATTAATATGCAAGTTCACTTATTCTTTTCGTTTATTTATTTTCATTTATTAATTTTTTTTTTTTTTTTTGTTAACCGAGTAAAAAATGTTAACAATTTTTATATAAATAAATATGGATGCGTCCCATCATACAAATGTTAGCAAAAAACTGTGGAGCGCAACCATTACAAATGTTTGTTAGAAATCAAATAGCAAATAGCAAGTCAGACAATCTCCATTTTACGTTTAAACAGATTCAGAAAGAGATCCCTCACTCTATCCCCATAATGAGACGTCTTCTTTCTTTCATTTTCCTTTTTGCTTTCTATATCGATTAATACTTTTCCTTTTTTCTTTTTAACTTTCCAGTTTGAGACGTTTTTACTTCCATCCTGTTTGTTTTTTGTTTTTGTTTTTTTAACAGAGAATGGACACTTGTAATTAAATAAATATATATATGAAAGATAGGCATACAGACAGACAGAGGGGATCCCATCACAGATGCAAACATATTAATTCATTTAACTGTTAAAAGAAGTTTATTTCTAGGAGGGTCATATAAAAGAAAAATAGTTCTATCCCTAGAAATCGTAAAATTTGATTTTCTTCAAAAAAAAAAAAAAAAAGTACTTGATTGATAAAATATTCGATGGTCTGCATGTACTGCCCTTGTTGACCCATATTTCCGCCAGGGGTCGTTAGTGGCGTTATGGCGCGTGCCAAATCTTCGATTAAACTTCCGATCATTTTTGATTTTCTTAAATAAAATTAAAAAAACTACTTGATCGATTTACGTAATTTTTGGAATATGACATCTTCATGCAGTGACAAGTACGTACATTATAAAAAAAAATTTTCAGATTTTTATTGTATAAAAGATTTGTTGTGGCCCTGTCCCATTTATAGACTTGCACCAAATTAGCATAAACCATAATAAAAAAAAATGCTGCTTTCCTGATTCAATTAAAGAGTCTAGTGGCTTCCATAAAAGTATACACATTTTATACGGTAGACACAAAATGATGAAGTAGCTGATAATGCGTCAAATGTTGGTAATTTTACATAAAAATCTGAAATTCCCTAGAAAAGATTTTAAAAAAATCAAAGAAAGGTGCAGCTTTCTTTTTTCTTTCGACTAGTTTTTAAAAATGTTTTTATACGTTTTTTAAATAAAATATTTGCTTTTAAATAGAAATTACAATTCCTCCGCAAATATCGTCGCATTTCCTTTTTTTGTTTGTTTGTTAAAAGATTATATTTTTAAAAACATAACATTTTTTATGAAAAAATAAATAAATAAATGGTAGTCAATAATTAATCGCAGTTATCTTTTCTTTTAAACCATAACATTTATGTTTTAATTCAAAAAAAAAAAAAAAAGTGTTCGAAAATAGAAAGTATTGTAGTTTTCTTTAATAAAAATTCCTTTTCTTTTGTAATGTTTTTATTTTCGTTTTGTTTTTGTCATGTTTTTTTTTTGTTGTTGTTTTTTTAAGGTAGTCACATTTTCTTTTCTTCGAACTTGCATTGATTTTTATCGTCTTAAATTCTTGTATGAAAAAAATGAACGAATCTTAGTAAACTTGAGTCATCTCCCTTAGACCAATGACAAAATATCAAATTACAATGTCAATTTATTTTTATTTTATTTTTTTATTACATTTTCACCCCAAACAAGGCACATTGCCACTTTGGTGTAGGGGGCTACTATCAGGGGCAGCAACTATTGGGGCACTATGTAGGGATTTGGGCAGCAAGATGTCGGTTCACGTTACACTTGAACTTCTGCATGTCAGTACAGTTGGGGAAGCAGTAACCTGCAATGGAATTCCAGAGTCTAGCGGTTCTGGGGAAGAAACTACTAGAGTAGAAAGATCTTTTACATCTAGGGATCTCTACTGTGTGGGGGTGGGATTTAGCTGCCTGTCGGGTTTGTCGAGGATGTCTACGTCGTGGGGGCACAAGTGTCTGCAGTTCGTCAGAGCATTCACCATTAAAATACTTGTAGAACAGGCAGAGGGATGCAACGTTTCGTCGATGGGACAGAGGCTGAAGCTTAGATGCCAGTTCAGGGCCTATCAGATTTGTGACTCTCTTTTGAACCTTGTCTAGGAGCGAGAGACTAGCAGCAGATGCACCAGCCCAAATGAGACACCAATACTCCATACATGGGCGAATGGTGGCCTTATAGAGGTACAGGATACTTTCAGGTGTCAGTAGTTTTCTAGCACGGTAGAGAGAGCCTACCTTCTTTGCAGCAGCCCTGGCAATGTTTTTAATTTAATTGTTCCAACTCATGTTTCCTGTAAACATTAGGCCAAGCAGTTTGAAAGATTTACTCTCAGATAGGGAGTCACTGGCCATTGCTATTGGTGGCAGAGAAGGTTTCTTTTATTGAAGGAAACCAGTTTAGTCTTGGCAGCATTGAATGTGACCATCCATTTTTGTTCCCATTCCACTACAGATTGGAGGTCATCCTCTAGTGTTTTTGCCATTTTTTTAGTTATGTGTTCATTTGTTTTCCTGTCATGCCTGTTACAGAGTGTGGTGTCATCAGCATATATACCCATCTTAGAGGCAGTTTTGTCGGGGAGGTCATTAATAAATATTAGGAACAATAGAGGTCCAAGGATAGACTCCTGAGGCACTCCCGCATTTATATCTTATTGTTTAGATGTACGATCGTCGAGGACAACCTGGATTTTTCTCTTATCTAAGAAGGATTTAATTATGTTAAGTATTCTACCAGTGATACCGTATGATTTAATTTTCCTGAGGAGACCCTCATGTCATACCCTGTCAAAAGCCTTAGATATATCTAGAGCTAACACCCTACCCTCCCCCGCTTTGTCCAGTGAATGGTATATATATTCAGAGATTACAGTGAGGATATCTGCGGTGGAACGAGCTTGTCTAAATCCATATTGTTTGTCAGTCAGAAGTTTAGCATCTGTAAGGTGACGGACTAGAGCATGGTTAATTACGGCCTCAAATATTTTGGCGAAAAGTGGGAGGAGGCTAAAGGGCGATAATTTCATGGGTCAGTTCTTTCGCCAGAATTCTTGAATACTGGTATCACAGAAGCAGTTTTCCAACAGCCTGGAAAGTATGATTAGCATATTAGCCTTGTCAGTTGCTGAGCAAACAACCTTGTGATTGTTGGTTAGTGGGAGAATTGTTGATTGCCCATTATTTACTACACTGTTGTAGATTTTTCAGAAGTCACGAGTTCCTAATTTTTGTGCTTTGATGCGTTTTTTAGTGGTTTTAGTAAATTCTCTCTTAGCTGTCGCTATTTCCTTCTTAACGTTACTTCTAGCTTCTATATACTTCTGTCTGTTTGGACTGGACTTATGCATGCTGCCTTTGAGCAATGGCAGTTGCGCAAGTAGAAGTAAACCATTGGGGAGAGTGGGGCTTGCTATAAAATTTCCGCGTGGGAACATGTGCTTCAATTGCTGTTTTGAACCATTCAGTGGTCTCATTTGCGCACTGTTCAGCAGGAAGAGAAAAAATATTTCCCCATGGGGCATCTCTGATAAATCCTCGGGAACTGATGTCAGAAACAGATCTAGAAGTGATGCGTGTTGTTCTTGCTGGTCAGGGAAACGGGTTGGAAACGTAACCATTTGTGATAGGGATTGAGATATCGCGAAGCTATGTGTTGTGCTGCCCGCTGCATCTGTGTGAGTAGAGAATCCAAGCCAGTTTTTGTGGTGAACATTAAAGTCACCAAATACATGTACTTGTGCTCTAGTGTCGAGGGAGAGTGCTTTGTTCATGCTGTCAGAGACTTTGTTTATTATGGTGCAGTTCTGGGTCGAGGGAGAGTGGTAGAGAAAATAAAAGTAGCTAACGTTATGTTGTATGTTTAGTCTAAAGCACATAAATGCTTGATCGTCCGTTTCTAGGTTTGTTTCTCTAGTCAGGGGGAGGGTGTTATGAATGTAGACTCCAAGTCCGTGCATATTTCTGTCAGAATCCTTACAGCAGAGAACTCACATTTTCTTTTCTTCAAACTTGCATTGATTTTTATGGTCTTAAATTCTTGTATGAAAAAAATGAATGAATCTTAGTGGCATGTTAAAGTAGTTAGAGGGGATGGAGAAGTGTAGGTTAGTCTCGCTTAGTGCTAAGATATCCGGGGTATTTGTTAGGAGAAATGCTTCAACATCATCTAAATTAATTCTAAGTCCACGGATGTTAGTGAATGCAAGACTCAAGGGAGGAGACATGTTGGATTTGTTTATCCCTAGGCCTTGTTTAAGCTTATTTTTTGATTGTACTGTCATCATGTTTTTAAAGAGTTTCAGTTAGGTAAGGGGGATCTGAACAAGAGGTTATGCAGGGTATCAGACATGCAACACAAGTAGACCATTAGCTGACCTTTCTTCAACTAGGACTGTGGCCTCAGGAAAGCCCATCGGGGATGAGTGCTGGGTCCCTTTCCATATGCGACATGGCACTACAAACATCCCGATATTATACAACTGTTGATGGAGCAGCCACTCTAAGCGCTACCAAAGAGTTAGGGCACCTGTACTACCAGTCAGAAACAGCAGCCAGGAACTGTCAATCCGGAACCCTCAACCCATCAGAAGAAGGTCACCCTAATCTAATTGCACAGGCATGTGTGGTACTCAAGCACTCCCAAGTGCCCAGTTTTGAGGGGTGGGATGTGTCGGGAGTGGGGAAACGGCATTCATTGCCCTAGACAAGAAACAAGATCTACCACTAAGTGTTTTGTCGATGTCAAGGGAGATAACTTATTTCAACTTAGTTTACATCCCCCCCCCAAATAGATGATTTAAGAAAGATTTGTCCCTTTTCTGTTACTTGTTGGAAAATAATGAGGAATGATGTCCATATCACAACAATCCTAGGTTCACTAGATAATTCGACCTTTACATTTTACGGTTGTTTATCTTCGTTTCGTCAAATGAAAAATTGTTTTACTTAATAAGCAAATAAATATATTTTCTTCATTTCTATTAAAAGAACAAATTTAAAAATCTGTATTTTTATTTTTTAAATAAAAATCAGTTGTTGAACAATGCTGCATTAAGATAAATTCCGATAAGTAATCTCCTTTTGCCATCTATAATATAAATATCACCTGTCTGTTTAAATGCATGCATGTATGTATGTATGTATGCCTAAAACTTTCGACAGAGGCGACTGATTATCACGAGATTGGTATTGTTTTGAAGCTCGACCCTTCGGACGACGAATATCGAAAAATTGGCTAAAAAAACATTCCTTCACCCTTAACTGGGCACTTTTCTACAGGGAGGAGTCGCTTTTTTCGCCAATATTTTCGAAAAGCCATCCTATCTTTGCAATGGACTGGCTTTAATTTAAACATTCGTCACTTCCGGTTTGGCGATAGACGCAACAGCAAAGACGACACGTTTTTTTTTTTTGTTTGTTTGTTTGTTTGTTTTTTTTTTCACGTCCTTTTCCTCATTATTCGCGGTACCGGTTCAATCCTACTTGCCTACTACCGTTTTTTCGTTGTTGTTTTTTTGGGTTTTTTTTTTTTTTGCTCAACACACACCTCCAAACATCCAGGTAACGCCTGGTATCCAGGCTAGTTTCTATTAAAGAACAAATTTTAAAAATCTGTATTTTTTTAAAATAAAAATCAATTGTTGAACAAAAAAAAAATCTAAAAATAAATTCCGATAAGTTATCTCCTTTTGCCATCTTAAAATAGAACCGGCATTTTGGATAGGAGCAAAGTCTAAGTATATTAAACTGTTTTGTCATCAGGCACTGAAGAAGAAATCATTAAAAAAGACTTATTCAATTTTACCCAATTCATAAATACCTATGTTCGAAGGAGATGGGTTTTACCCAGATTAGAAACTGAACTTGTGTCTAACTATCTTCAAAAATATATCCTTCAAAATTTCAAAAATAATTTTTAAGAATTTGAAATCTTCAAGGGAGAGCATAAAATGTATGATAGAATTGTTTCCCTTGAATATCTTGCAAATTATGTGTTTTCTTAGTTGTTAATTCTTTTCATTCAATTGTTTGGTGGACCAGAGGTAAAGGCTTATGAAGTCAAAGGTGACTTTATGGGTGAGTTCAAATTTCCCAACCGGTAGGAATTATCACTTCTTACACTGATAATTGCGTAAGCATGAAGCACTAGTATCTATAGGTATGAAAAGAATAATTTTATATATATATATATATATATATATATATATATTCTCCTTTTACTGATATATAAAAGGCACTTTGTGTGTGGTAGTTCGTTCTCTATGGACTCCAAAATAGCTATGCCGATTTTTTTATAGAAATTTCACACAAATCTACTTTATGTGTCTGGGAGTGTTTTTAGTGGTTTTGTAGCAGAATGTCTCGTATAAATATCGAAAATTAGTAATGAAAAAAATCTACTTAAAAAGGAACAGTTCAACTTTTACTAAAGTTAACATCTTTAAACATACTAACATCACAAGCACATTTGAGAAGTTTTATCACCATAGAAGTAGAATGGCCCGGCATATAAAATGAGCTGTAGATTCTTTAATAAGACAAAGGTGCATTTGAAACAAATGTTTCTCTTTAGGACATTATATATATATATATATATATATATATATATATATACATATATATATATACATACACAGGGTGACCCAAATAAAACAGGCCTCAACTCTAATTAGGCCCTGTTTCTTAGTGTTTTGTCCGAATTAAATGAAACTTTCGTCATAACTAGTTTATTATATTCAAAACATCACATCAAAACACTAGGGCCTTTGGCCTTTTTTTTCTCCATTCTACAGCATATGTTCTAGATGGCCTCCATTTAGCTTTTGTTTTTTTTGGGGGGAGGGGGGGGTCACCTGTATATGCACTCCTATAAGAAAGTAAGAGTTATTGCCCTTTATAGATCTTCAGAAAAGACTAGAGTGTTCGAGGAACCGAGGACAAAATGGTGGCTTCCCTGGATATTGAATATCGTTCTTTAAATAATATAAGGTTTATGCCATGTTTATTTTGTTTTTAAAAATACAATGAGCTTGTCCACTTGTTATTAGAATATCCAATGATTCTGACATCCCATTCTCCAAACACAACAAAATTTAGGGAAATGCACTATGCTCGTTTTTGACGTTTAAAAGACACATGTCGACATTGTGGGCACAAGGATGGATTGCATGATAAACAAATGACTGCAACATTTCCAGTAGCCAAGTGAAAAAAAAAACAAACAGAAAAACCTCAGAACGTTCCCAGAAAGCCACATCGAATTTAACTTTTGCCACTTTTAACATAAATTTTGAAAATATATACTTGTTGAGAGAAACAGTTCGATACTGCTTCAGATATCACTTTGATTTCATCCGACAGAGTTGTTGGGAAAACCAACTCTTAAGACAACTCATGTTGCTTGTGGTGCGTTGGGAAACAAGATACAACAAACTGGTGAGTTTACATTAATGTCTCTTAAAAACAATTCAGGTGAGTGCTCTGTTTCTGATGCATCAACCCTGAATCTTCCTGGTTTGGATTTTATTGAAGAACTTGATCTTTTCAATGTTCCTCTAAACTTAATTTTCAATTCTTTCAATATTAATGCTGCAGCAGATGTTGAAACACATTTTAAGAAAATACTTAAAGCAAAGTTTAATAAAGTTTTTCAAGAGGGACTTGGATGTTGTTCTAAAGTTAAAACAACTCTAAAACTGAAGGCAGATGCAAAGCTAGTCTTCAGACCAAAGCATCCGGTGCCATACGTAGCTTTAGATATAGTAGAAAAGAATTGGATCGTTTACAACAAGGAGTAATCCAACCTACAAATTACTCAACCTGGGCAGCACCTATTGTCATTATGAAGAAGGCTAATGGCAAAGTACGCCTATGTGAACTTAAGCACAGGACTAAATGACAGACTGAAGACACATGTATCTGCTACACGTACCTACTACATGTATCTACTACATGTATCTGCTACACGTACCAGAAGATCTGTTCTCAAAACTCAACGGTGGAACTTTTGCAAAACTGGACCTCGCACATGCATACCTAAAAATGGAAGTTGATGAAGATTCCAAAAATCTTCTCACTGTTAACACTCACAAGGGATTATTTCAATTTAACTTCCTATTTGGGGTCAGATTAGCGCCAGCAATATTTCAACAAACTATGGATACAATGTTCATAGGATTGCTAGGCGTTTCCACTGGATCGAATTCAGCAATATGGATTTCACTTAAGATCAGACAAACTTTCGTGAAATACCTTGGATTTATATTTGACAAAAATGGTTGAAAACCTGATCCGCACAATATTCAGGCAGCGCCAAAGGATGTTGCAATGCTACAATCCTTTCTGGGTCTTATAAGTCATTATGGTTCTTTCTTACCCGGACTGCACAAGTAATGGGGGCCTCTGAATAATCTTTTACAAAAAGCTATCAAATGGAACTGGTCAAACACATACAAAGAATCATTTGAAGAAAAGCAAAACACTTGTTAGTTCTGATCTATTGCTTACACACTACAATACATCATTAGACATTACTGTTGTGACTTCAGACTATGGAGTTGGAGCAGTAATATCACATTTTTCCTGATGGAAGCGAAAAAGCCATTGCACACGCATCAAAGTTGTTGACATACTGAACGAAAGTATAGCCAAATTGAAAAAGAAGCCTTAGCAATCATCTATGCGGTAAAGTAATTTTCCCAAAATGCTATATGACCAGCATTTTACTCTGATCACACCACAAGCCCTTAATAAGTATTTTTGGTTCCAGGAAAGGAATTCTAGTTTATACAGCAAACCGCTTACAAAGATGGGCAACTATGCTTTTAGATTATGACTTAAATAAAGTACCAACTAAACAGAAAAATTATCCAGACTCATCTCTTGCCAAAAAATAGTGGAAGACACAGTCATTGTTGCTGTTGAATCTGAAGCTGTCTCTACTATTTCAACAGTGAGATCGCTACCTGTCACTTCAGGAATAATCCAGAAATACAGCCGCAGATCCATTAGTACAAAAAGTTCGACATTTTCATCTCACAAGCTGGCCAAAAAACATGCATTGGCCAACAACTTCAACCATTTTTTTCAGATGGAACACTTCTCTTTGGAGAACTTGTTTTCCCATTCAAACCCCAGAACAGAGTTCTCAAGCAATTCCACTATGGACATTAGAGAATCAATTGGACGAAAGCCTCAGAACGTGGTTGTGTATTGGCCAAACATAAACAGGCAATTAGAGGAACTTGTAAAAAGTTGTGCCAAATGTTAACTGGTTGCAAAGTCTCCTCGGAAACAACCCTGCATGCATTGCCTACCCTAGAAATGCCTTGGTTAGGAATACACATGGATTTTGTAGAGCCAATTAATGGACAACATAACTTAGTATTGGTTGTTGCTTACAGTAAGTGGGCAGAAATCTTCTAGATAAATGATACTACATCAAATGAAACTAAAGAAACGAGAAATTGGGCGTTCTTGAAATGCCAGTGTCTGATAATGGTACTACATTCATCTCAACAGAATTTTGCAACTTCTGTAAAAACAGTATTCAGCATCTCAAATCTCCACCTTTCCCTCCACAATCAAATGGCGAAGGCAAACACTTTGTCGACACATTTGAGAGAATACTCTTGAAGTTAAAACGAGAAGAAACAACTCTAGAGATCACTGAAATCTTTTTAAGTAGCTAGGGTGCTACACCAAATCCAAATTGCCCAAATAGAAAGTATCCTGCTGAAGCATTGATAAACAATGGCTACTATTCGTCCATCAAATAATCTTCCCAAGAGAAACAGGACAATGGAAAACCAGTTCAATCGCCATCATAGAGCAAGGTCACGTAAATTCCTAACTAGACAACTTGTATTGGCAAAAGACTCCTCCAACGGTAAAGAAAAATGGACGCAAGGTCACATAGTACATCGTTCTGGTAATGTAATTTATGATGTGGATGTACAATCACCTATTTGGGTCAGACATGCAAATCAGCTGCGTCACTTTTATCTGCAAAAGAGACAAAGAAATAACACAATCATTCCATTAAATATTTTACTGGACACATTTGAATTACCTCAAAGTGTTCAAGCAACATGCAGTAAACAAAGCAAGTCTGAGAAGAAAGTTCCAACCCAAAGGATGCAACAGAAGTGAAAACCAATTTCATCTCTACAAATAGAGCCACATCAAACATCCTTCAAGCATCATATTTCAAAGGGGGGATAACTAAGAGTTATCGCCCTTTATAGATCTTTAGAAAAAGACTAGAGAGTAAGGAACTGAGGACAAGATGGCGATTTGCTTGATATTGAATATTGTTCTGTAAATAATATAAGGTTTCTGCCGTGAATAAATTAGGTTTAAAAATACAATGAGCTTGCCTGCTTGTTATTAGAACATCCAGAGATTTTGACATCCTATTCTCTGAACACAACACCAGTCAAACATTTAATTTGTTTTTATTTATTTATTTTTTTTTTTTTTACTTTATTTTACGAATTTTGCTTTCAGTTTCAATTCTGGCTGATGGCACCCAAGTCACTTTTTTTTTTTTAAATATGCTTCAGATTTTACGACTGCTCCCAAAATTTATGTTTCCGGAAAATTAAAATATATTTAAGCAGATTTTACAACCAGGCAACGCCCCCCCCCCTTCCTTGCTAGTCTTTCATAAACCAATCCATTTTTTAAGGCTATTTTTTAACCCACTCAACGAGTACTTCTGCTAGCATATATATATATATATATCTATAAAAGTGAAAATGTCTGTCTGTGTGTGTATATTTCCCTACGTAATAACTGTCAATTTTTAGTCTACAGACTCGAAATTTGATATACAGGGTACTGAGATTTGGGAAAATCGATGTGATCGGTTTCTGGATAGAAATTTGGCGATTAAAGGGTCAAAGTTCAACGATTAGACCTTTGAGAACTCTACCAAACTCATCCGACAATTTTGGGTCTAAACACTTGAAATTTTCGATATAGGTTCATTGGACATGAATCTAACTTAATAACTTGATTTGAGCACAAAACAATAAATTTTAAGGGGTCATAATATGGGTCAAAGTTAAAAAAAATTGACCTCTGCGGTCTCTTCCAAATTACTCAGACAATTTCTGGTCTAAACATTTGAAATTTTACATAAAGGGTATTCAGAGATAGGGCAAGCTTTTTCATCAGTTTGGGTCGAAAATTTTTAGTTACCAATATATAAATGTCTGTATATGTATGTTTGCCTAAAACTTTTTATAGAGGCGACGGATTTTACCAAGATCAGTATTGTTTTAAAGTTCGACCTTTCATATGACAAATATCGAAAAATTGGCTAAAAACATTAATATCTTCCCTTCAACTAGGCACTTTTCTATGGGGTCACTTTTTTCGCTGATATTTTTAAAAGTTATCCTCACCTTTAGATTGTCTAGCCTTAATTTTAAAAAAATGTCGCTTCCGGTTTGGCGGTGATCATAACAGTATAGACGTTGGGTTTTTACCCCGTTCTTTTCCTCCTTTGTGGTACGGGTTCGAGCCTGCTTTCCTACTACCACATTTTTTTTTTTTTTTTTTTTTTTTGGTTCAACAGACACATCCAAACACCCGGGCAATGCCGGGCTGAAATGCTAGTATGTCTATAAAAGTGAACGTGTGTGCGTGTACATTTCCCTACGCAATAACTCAATTTTTAGTCTACAGACACGAAATTTGATATACAGGGTACGGAGATTTGGGAAATGTTTGTGATTGGTTTCAGCAAGAAATTTGGCTGTTAAGGGGGGGGGTCAAAGTTCAACGATTTGACCTTTGAGAACTCTACCAAACTCCAACAATTTGGGGTTTAAACACTTGAAATTTTAGATATAGGTTCCTAAGACATGGATCTAACTTAACTTGATTTGAGCCCAAAACAATAGATGTTAAGGAGTCATAATAGGGGTCAAATTTTAAAAAAATTGACCGTTTTTTTGTTTTTTGCTCAGCATATACCTCCAAATACCTGGGAAACGCCGGGCACCCATGCTAGTATATATATATATCTCAGGATACGATTATATCTAAATATTAATATTTGTATTACCATTTTGTGTGGGTATGTACGTGTGTGCATTTAGAAACTCATCAGCATCAATAAGGATTTTATGAAATACAGTGATAAAAATCTGAAAACTTTGAAAGGATTATTTAGCCAACTTGTTAAAACTATTCTGCCGGACTAAATACGTTTTTGGTTGGTGCGACTTCATAAAGACATGTCTGTGCACAACCTGTCATCAAATACAATTAACTGATACAAAAGATATATACCATCGAATAAAAAAAAAAAATTGATTTTTTTTTTTTTTTTTTAAACTTTAACTGGTGCACATTCGAGCAGAGAGACACAAAAGTGTGTGTGAGTGTGTATCTATCAGTGCAATTTATTTTTAAGCTTTATGTGTTCGCATCACCTCCAAATGAATTGTCTCTTGTCATGGTCCCAATTGACTTCTCGTCTTCGGCGCATCTTTATAGATATATGGTAGCTTTTAACTCCATTGACAATCTATTTCCTATCCTCCTTTCTCAAAGCCACCTCAATATACACTTATGCTCTTTATTTCAAAGTTGTTTTTGAATTAATTTATAAGGAATATTTTTTTTCTACACGGCACAAACATTTTCTTCAGCCAAATATATTATATATATATATATATATATATATATACACACACACATATATATATATATATATACACACACATACATACATAACTACTTAATTTACTCACATAGAATTAATATACAAAAGTATAGATTTATGCATAAACTTTAAGTATTTACTTCAAAAGTGCTCAATACGTAGGTAGAGCTAGTTAGTAATTTATAAAATATATATGGCGATTAAGCTACACTGAATATTCCGCGTTTCATCCACTCTAGGACTCTTCAGGCTTATGCGCGAATTCTGTGGTTGTTTATCGCACACACAAAGGAACAGGTCAACCAGAAGCCAAATAGGCCTTTGTCCGATAAATGCATGCTCATTGGCTGATAGGAAGGGCGCGGTGGATACTAGAAAGCCGATTGGCTAACTAAAATCTCAATAGAAGAGGAGCATATAAAAACGATAAACAACCACAGAATTCGCGCATAAGCCTGAAGAGTCCTAGAGTGGATGAAACGCGGAATATTCAGTGTAGCTTAATCACCATATATATATATATATATATATATATATATATATATATATATACAGTAAATGTATCGCATGCCTGTGCTTCAAAAATCTAATGCATGTAAGGTTTGTACTGATTTTCAAGGCTTTTCGGCGGGTGTACACCAGTGACGCCCCCATAGCAAAATACGCATCGGTGCTGATGTTGTACGCAGCACTTCTAGAGAGCGTTCAGTAATTGCGTAAAGGAAAGAATTTTTGCGTGTATGGCCTTGTTTTTTTTTATTTTGGCTTATACTTTCCATACAACATTGGAGCCGATGTGCATTTCATTATGAGAGTTTCACTCATGTACGTCAGCCAGCTTTCCCAAGTTTTTCAAGTCATTCTTGAGACAAAATTCAAGTTTTTAAAACAATTTGATGCATAAACATTGATATAATAAATCAAAAAACTTAATTGACAACAGGAAAAGTCATTTTCATACAAAACAATATGCCTGTAGACAATTATTTACATTTCTTGACCCATTTATATATTTGGCTACCAAGCACAACTAAATGCTATTTTTCCCCACTGTAGATTGGTCTATGCTGTGTTTTACTTTTCAATTTTGTGAATACAAGAGTTACGTTCCTTTATCATGAAACTACTGAATGTTGTATACACAAAATATGATGCAATTTCAGAACAATGTATTTATTATTTTCAATCTTTAAAGAATATTTTGATAGTATTTTATTAATAATTTAAAAAAATAATTTAATTAGTATTTATTTTAAACTTGCATTTCAGTCCGGCATTGCCCGGGTGTTTGGAGGTGTATGTTGAGCAAAGACAAAAAAAAAAAAAGTGTTAATCTTTTTTAACTTTGACCCCTATTATGACCCATTAACATTTGTTTTAGGCTCAAATCAAGTTATTAAGTTAGATCATGTCTTAGGAGCCTATATCTAAAATTTTAAGTATTTAGACCCAAAATTGGTGGAGGAGTTTGGTAGAGATCAAATCGTTGAATTTTGACTCCTTAACAGCCAAATTTTTGTCCGAAAACGGATTACAAATATTTTCCCAAATCTCAGTACCCTGTATATCAAATTTCGAGTCTGTAGATTGAAAATTGACAGAGTTATTGCATAGGAAAATGTACACAGACACATTCATTTTTATAGATATTGCAATAAATTTTTACTGGACATAAAGAATATGCTTTTCAAGACATTTTCCATATGTTCAAGGATTTTTGAAAGTAATAATAGAAAGAAGACCATTGCAAGGTAAAAGTCAAAATTCAAGGACTTTTCAAGCCCGTGCAAGCCATGACATGTAATGAATACAAAATAAGAAAAGCAGATTGTTTTCAATCACTTCAAAAATATTTTTTTTAATTGCATAGAAGAAAAAATAAAAACCATAAGAAACAAAAGTCTGTTTATAAAATGTTATAGTCTTTATTTACATAAGATTTATGATGAAAAAAAAATTAAAAAAAAAAAAAAAATTGATGTTTTTCTTCTTTAAATAAAATTTTTTTAAGTTTAAAAAAAAAAAAAAGAAAAGAATTCAAAACTCCAATTTGTACACAAGAATGTTTTGAAGCAATAAAAATCGGAACTCATTTTTTTTTTCCGTTGGTAACTGCACTCAGCAAATATTGGATGTTTTCAGGTTTGAAGGAAATGGTAAATAAAATTTGTTCCCAGAATTAAAATTGGAAAACATAAAATCAGGAGAGAGGAGAAGTATACAAAAATTCAGGAGAAAATTGCAGCAGTTTTATAGTCAACTTTTTTTTCTTTCCGTTTTCTTTTGACTAGGAAGATTTTGAAGAATTTATTTTTTCAAATATTTTATTTTATTATTTTTAAATGGTCCCAATAAAAATGTCTTGCTAGATATGAAAAGAAAATGTTTTTTTAAATAAAAAATTAAAAAAAAAACTCATTTTAATCCCATTTACATGTGAAAAGAATTTAAAAAAAAAAAAAAAAGACTAATTATAAGATAAAAACCTTTCTCACAGAAATCTCCAAATTAGAAATTAAACAACATTATACAATAACAAATATTTCTAAAATTTCAATCCAATTAAAAGATTTTTTAAAGTGCATCATAAAAACGATTCGAGACATGTATGATAAAGATGACGATCACAACAATGTTGTTTCATTGTAAAAAGGTTTTGCCATTCATCAAAACCAAATAAGCACAAAATGACTTGGACGGAATCAAGAATATTTATTGTGCTTTCTTTGGCCATTCCGTAAGAAGAATGGGGGGGGGAGCGCCCCTGTATCAAGCCAGGGAGGCAAAACAATGCCAAATCAATAAGCAAAGTAAGGTTTGAGAATGATGGGCTGAGAGGTCCATTTTGAAATTAGAAATCACACATCACTCATAGAAAGCAGATAAAATTAATGAAAGTCTGCTGCAAGATGAAAGAAATATGAAAACCTTTTACTTTTTTTTAAAGATCAACTTTTACAGCAAAATATAATTCAACCATATATTTTCCATATCATATACGATATTTTTCATTTGAATTTAGTACGTTATAAGAATCAGTTTTTTTTTTTATTATTACATATTCACAAAAAACTAAAACTTTAAAAGTGACAAGATTTATTTACACTTATAATTTTCACATGCTATTTGCCAAGTTTGCCACGAGTTGCAGACCAGTAATAAAAAAAATTAAAAAACTAGTCCTACCTACACTTCAAGGATATCTGCAAGTGAAATATGAGTGGTCGCATTGATCCAGTAGTCTGAGAATCTGTAGCTGAAGATTGTAGCTGGAAAATAGCTGTAAAGGCATGTTCCAAAGGGAGTGGAGGAAGAGGAAAGAGCCCAAACGGCAAAGGACTGCAACAGAGCTCTCAAAAGAAGACATCACCACTAACTGCTTATCCAGAATAGGCCTGCAGAATCATAGATGTCAGAATTTGGCAACAAATTAATCCAAGGTGCAGAACTCCATTATCTCGAGACAAACCAACGCCAACAATAATACACTGAAATTATGCATCTCAAAGCTTTCTAACATGTGGTTATATGAAAACACAAATTTACCAAGACGTGTATAATCATGTCAGTAGAATTGGCTTAAGTTTGGGTGAAGAGACCAACCACGTCACAAAACTGGTTTAGACGAAATGCTGCATTTCAGGAAAAAGATGGAGGGATTTAGTAAACATGTTGCCCTCTGTCAGTTCGAGAATGGAGAAAAAAAAACTTCTGAATCATCTTTTATTTGGGTGGTCATATGAATAAGTCAACTGGCTCATTGTTATGCGATCTGGAAATCCAAGTATTAAGAAAAGCATCCTTATCCTTATCTATTTGGTGATTAAAACCAATAGCATAAATGAAAGGAATTTGACAAACACCTTAACAGTCAAGCTGAAAAGGGGAAATAAACTTCCGATTCCCATCTTTCATTTGAGTGACTAAGTGACTATTCAACCAAGGTTGATGGCTAAAATCATGTGATCTGGAACTTAGTGACCCCCAACAAATCTTAAATAAACTTAGGATAGTTCCATTTCATATTTTGGACATTTAAAAAAATAAATAAACAAACACTAAGTTAAAGTAGAAATTAAAAAAAAAAAGTGTCCGATTCTTATTTCTATGTATTGTAATATGTCATTTGTTTTGTCTCGAATACAGAACTGAGAATGATGCACAATAATTTTAATTCAATCAAAATCCAAGCCACAAAATTACTTTGAATATCGATTTTTAATATGCACAAAGTTTATGAAAATATGTTCAGAACTACAAAAAAATTGTACTGAAGAAAAAGATTAATTTTTATATCCAACTTTTTTCTCGTTGAAATGATGGCTGAAAGAGCTAGAAACTTAGAAAACTGTCTCACTTTTGAAAGAAACAAGATCCATCAACAGTTTACTAAATAAAACGAATGCATTCCTGCCGATCTACAAGATGAATAAACTTTTGTTCATGGTAAACAATAGTTTTAGTATGAAAGATAAGTGGGCCAACTTTGATTGCATGCTTAAACAATATCAAGCAATGATCAGGTTTCTTTCAAATTCACTCCACTCTTTCCAAAAAAAAAATAAAATAAAATTTTTTTAAATATTGGAAAATGGTAAAGTTTCCATTTAGTTTAAATTCATAAAATTAATTGCTTCCTAAATGAAACAAATGCATTCTTTCCAATAAGCATAAGATTTAATATATGAAGTTAGTCAACTTCTCTCTTCAATTTTGTATTCATTTTTATGAATATTACAAAAAGTTAGAGTTCATAAAATTCTGTAGTATTGAAAAAGAGATTATGTAAGAGTCCTTAGCCAACTTTGCGACAGTAACTCAGCCCTTTTAGAGGAGTCAGGCAAAAAGTGATATGGAACTGGTTGAAACTCTAATAAAGAACCATGCCAAAATTAACTGCTAATTGGGAGGTTAAGGTTTAGTTAAGTGAACAGCAATGCAGATTGGCTCTAAATCTGCCATGTTCAGTTCCATTGAATCACTTCTGCTTAAGATGTTCAATGCTCAGAGTCCTCAAGTTAAATCAAGTATTTTATTTTTAAATATGTAAAGATGCACAATGCTGCATGTTTAGTAGGTTGCATAGTTGCAATGCATGCAAATAACAGACTTGCTGCCAATGACACCTATTTAACTAAGAGAAACCAACCCAGAAATGGGAAATATGTCTGGTTTAGACTTTGACCAATCAGAATTTGATTTCTTGTTTTGAAAAACTCAGTGCCTCTTTAAACAGAGGTTCATTTCAAGAGTATAATATTCAAAAAAAATTAATATCCATTCAGGTACAAGACCACCTAGGCAGTAGGTTAGCCTTTTTAAGCAGATGGCTAGAGTCTACTACAAAGGACTCATTATATACATCTCCATCCCAACAAAGAGTCAGAGGTTAGAATTACTTGGGGGGGGGGGAGAGCTAAGAGATTGTCTTGATTTGCAAATTTGTTTTTCAGTAAAAGGAACCTAGTATCCTCCCTTAAACGAAAACTTTATTTTAAACAAAGTTGTGATTTTTTTTTGAAAGAGAATCCTTCTGTTGCAGCAATGACACAAAGGTCATGCAATTGAGAGTGGGGTTGATATGTTTATCTCCCTCTCCCATGGCAGGAAGATGCAACAAAAGATAGGAAAAGTGAGATTTGAAAAGCCAGCAATCTAAAGAAAGTGTATTCTGGCAAAAAAAAAAAAAAAAAAAAAAAAAAAAAAATTATATTCTTGGGCGGCCCCATCAACATTCCTCAGTAGAGGCACCTCAGGCGGTTAGAAATAAAATAAACTAACTCCTCAAAGGGTGAGAAAGTAAAGCTTGAGAAGGTGGACCTCCTAGAACAGCATAAGACAAGCCAATAGGGAACAAGCCATCTAAACAATGGCTTAGACTGATTTTGAAGCTTAACCCTGTAACTGGTGTCAGAATTAAGCAGTGACTTCAGACGAGCACAACAAGCAGACAATCACAGCCCATGCAGTGAACACACACAAATGTTCACAGGATGATTCTGATATAAATACTTTTTGTTTTGTGTGCCTCATGGGACATTTTATTTTAATTAATAGTCATATCAATTTTTAATTTTTTTTGAATACTTGTCAGAATATTTAAACATGAATATATACCGATCAAATTCTCTTAAATATTTCATCAGATAGAGCCCAAAAATATAGATTTTCTTATTAAAGCCTTAATGTTCAAATTTTCCTGTTTTTACATAATTAAAAAAAAAAAAAAAAAAAAAAAAAAAAAATGGCTGAATTTCTAAATGTAACTCAAGGACTATTACCCTTATTTGTTACAGGAAAAAACAAAAAGAAATTACCAAAAATAAAAGTTGTATTCGTTAATCTGTATGGAATGGTTATTAGAATCCAAAATCAAATTGAAATAATGTTCAGAACCAAATTCTAAAAGTAATAATAATGGTGACATTGTGATTTCATCTGATCAAAGAAATGATGGTTTATCGTTACAAATGAAGAATCTTTATTCAAATATGCGGTTAAAACTAGAAATAAGTGCCAAGTGTATTTTATTTGCAAGAAATTAAAGGAAAAATTTAACGCAAGATACGATTTGTAATTAATTTTGAAAGAACATTCAGAAATAATAGCATAAAATGATATGGAAGAGAAGTTCAACTCTGGCCAAAACAAGAGTTAAAATTAAAGAAAGGAAAAAAAATGAATGTTTAATTGGAGTATTTGAAATTGAATAATTTCTTTATAAAATTTACTTATTTACAGCTAAATAAATTTTCTCATTACCCTCAAAAGTCTTTTTTATTAAAAATCGTTTAGTAAATAAAAAATTAGAAAATAAATTTTAAAAAATGAAAGAAAGAAAGAAATGGTAACACGTATAGCAAGTTGATTAGTGTACATGAAACGATGAATAAACTTGTGTCGGAAAAATCCAATATAGCATCCTAAAATTCAAAGACTACAAGATTATAATTTGAATCAAAGAGAAGATAACCCAATTCCCTCCAACCCCCCTCCAACCCCCCAAAATTAAAAAAAAAAATGGGTTAGATTATCCTCCCTTGTCCGAATTATGATTTTGTACAGATCTCTCTGTACTTGTGTAGAGTGGCGAAATTTAACACCAATGCATATCAAGTGAAAACATTACATACTTATGTGTCATTTCAAAATTAGCACAAATTTAAAAAGAAAATTATAAAAATGATTCAGTAGGATGGATTTTTAACAAATAAAATCATCCACAATTAAGTTCTGGGATTTGATGCTTAAAAATGGCAAACCCTTAATTTAAGTAAAGGGTTACCAGCTTTGTTTATCATACTGAATTGGTTGCACAACTCTTCTACATTAAAAAAGAAAATATAAAACTTGATAATTTAGTAACTTATTTTTACTTGTAATTTTTTGAATTTATACTAATTTCAACAAACATGACACACAAGTATGTAATAATGTTTTCACCTGAAATGTGTTGGATTAAAGATCACCAATCTACACAAGTACCTATAATCTTCATCAGAAGTCATTTTGGATTTTTTTTTTTTTTTTTTTTTTTTTTACTATGACTAGTTTTATTCGCCATTTAGCATGTTTAGTTTTGGGGTAATGTTGAAAACCATTTCACTGTAAATAACTTGGGTCATATTAGGAAATTACAGAAAATTCTTACATTATAATTTTAATAAAGATGTAATTTAAACCCAATTCATAAATTTTATCAGTGTTTGTTTTGTTAAAAAAGCAATTACTTAGAAAAAAAAAAAAACTAGTAGAAAAAATGTATAACATCCAACTCTGTATAATCCAATGTTGAAACAGTTTTGAGGTTGGGTCTTAAGCCAAAATGGGTTGCGTTTTTTTTTTATTGGTCACAATTCCTTCACGTGGTGAGCGCATTGCTATTACACTTACATCATTGCACTGGAACTGTTATTGCTCTCCAACGCGTAATTCTCTTTCACATTTATACTCACTGCTTTCATCCAATGATATGAATATTATATACAAAAACACACTCAATCTCACAGTCAATCATCCAGTGTATTGTAGTGAGTCATGAATCTATGGCAAGAGTACTGGAAGCACGCAAAATCGTTCACAACCATTCAGGAACAAATCAACAAACCTCAAAAATAAATCAAGGGTCTGTTTGTTTGGAGAGCAATTCCAATTCCAAGACATTTTGATTGTATGCCAGAAAAAAAAAAAAAATCTATCAATACATCAGTTATAATTTTCTTGGTTAAGCTGGAGAGATCCCAAACAGAAATATATATATATATATATATATACACAATTAAGAAAGAGGGCTGAGAGAAAGATTTTAAAAAAAATAAAAAATGTGTGGTAGTTATCATCAAATGCAAATCAGCATAATTTTGGGGTTCAGACAATTCCCTTCAGTTTTTTGGGTTGTTTTTTGTTAATTCAGAATCACACTCCGCTTTCTAAACCACGTCTCGACATTAAATAAATGGAAATAGAAGACAAATATAAGAAACAAAAATGCATGAATGATAACTAAATTGAAGAGCCTAACTTGAAATGTAACGCCAAATCTTGTGCAACCACTCATGGTTCATTTTGCCAATTTACATATAAATGCGTTCTGGAAAGAAAGTGCATGTCATTGGCACCAAATTCTCTTCATATCACATCTAGGTTTACATTTTTTGCAAATTTTAGAATCAAATTTTTGGTCTGTACTTTTTTGGAGAGTGAGGGGGAGGTCTAAATTGGTTAAGAACATGAACAGTCAGACTGCATACGGAATTATTGTCTTTATATATTTTGCTTTTACTTTCATCAAAAGATTTTTTTTATACATTGGATTTCAAATGTTTGAAAATTTGATTTCACAAGTCTAGACGGAGTCAAGATGAACCTTGGGTTAGAGTTAACCCTAATTTTCAATCAAAAGACATTAACCAATTAGTCTGCACTAAGTAGGGGGGACCCCAAATGAATAACATTAATATTTCTAAAACTAAACCACTACTGTGCATACTGTTATCAAATCTAACTATTTACACTGGAAGACACCCAAAAGTCACAACAGAAATAAATTAATCTGAAGTGCATTGCTCAAACTCTTATGAAAAATAGAAATTGATAAATGGTATTCACATAAAAGAAATGTTTGACTTAAATTTGATATCAAATCTATTTCTAACAATACCCTAGTTCTAAAATCAACACAACAAAAAGTCATATATAGGTACAAACGGGAACAAGTAAGTAAGAAAAGAACTATGCACACCAAAAATAACAGAATTATTAATCTTTGCCAAGAATAGCAGAATCAGCATGTATATATGAAGTTGAAAGTAGTGGCAAAAAGAAAAAAAAAAAAAAAAAAAAGGAAGGTACTCAAAGCCAGGGTAAGTAAAACGTTAGGGTGGAGGGTGGAGGATAAAAAATGATTGGTTGGTGTCAGTGTTTTAATAAGAATCCTTACTTTCTCTCACTACTTCTTCCAACTTTATATTCATTTTGATTCTGTTCAATGGATACTATTTTTGATAAAGTTTCATAAATGAAACCAAAATCAACATTATTCTATTCTATGTTAATTTGTTTTTTTGCTCTATATATTCTATCATATTTATTCTTTAAACATAGCTTTAACAAATTTATATTTGTGTGTGCATGTGCACATTTTAGTATTACAGAAAAATGTGCTCAATTACACGTGCAAAAGTATATATTTTATTTCAATTGACACAATACATTACACTTCCACTGATCCCTTCAGTTTCAGAAACATTGAAATTCATCCAGCCGGAATAAAGATACCGAATGCAACCAACTCTTCAGTCAAGGTTTTAAAACAACTAAGAAATTGGATACATTCAGTGTCTTTAGCCTCATGGGTGCAGTTTCCAATATTTCTGTAAAACCAAAAGTATCAATGAAAGATCAAACTAATGTATTGAAATAATATAAAACAAATATTTAAATAGTTAGCACAACTAAACGAAACTTGATAACTAGAAAAAAATCCAAATATCTCAAATCATTAAAAATATAAATTTCGAACGCCAAGACTGACTGAACTCAAAAATAAACAATTTATGTAAATACAAAAGTTTCTAAAGTTTAAAACTTTAGAGAAACTACAAATTCAATTCTTATTTTGAAGTTTAAGATGAATTAATTTTTGCAGGATTCAAAGAAATTCGGACCTTAAGATATAAGTATATTCATTATCAAGGGTTTAAAGTAAACTAGAATTCCTTACCACTTTATGCTCGTGTCAATTTATTTAAAGCATTTTGGTAACATTTGAAATACTACAAATTCAATAATTGAAATATTTAATAATCAAAATGAAGTTCATCCCTAAGGACTTTGCTATTGTCAAATTTATTAACACAACTAAATCTATTTGGAGAATATTTTGGTCCCAAACCAAATTTTAATATTACAAGACTTTTTTGTAAAGGAAGTCAGAATTTTTCTTTTATAGTTTGATAGTTCATGTCCTAATCAAAAATTTCTAAACAGTTGGTCTTTTTTACACCAAGATATGGCTAAAAACTAAATCGTCAATCTACTAATTAGTTAGAATGACTGATATAACAAGAAAAAAAAAAAATGTTTAGCTATTTGTTGAAGTAACAGCCATAGAAAATAGCCACAACTATAGAACAAATAATGTATAAAAGAAAAAGGTTTTCAGATGTGAAGTTTTTCTCGGCTACTGGAATGGGATTCTGTAAACGTCCAGGCAGGATCTTCTTTTCCAGATGCCTACTGTGCAGTCACTAGAAGAGAAAAAAGAGGAAAAAAAAAATTAATGACACGTGTATATTTTGTTTTAATTCTAAGTCGTGCACCAAGCAACTTGAAGCTATAAAGAAAAGGGGAAGACAGCATTTAGGGTAGAAATTTGTGTAAAAAAAAAAAAAAAAAAAAAAAAAAAAATGAATCTGACTCATCAGATATCTACACAAAATGTTTCATTTTGGATTTTTGAAAAATTAAGTCAAATATTTTCAAACAAAACACAAATTAGAAAAATTAAGGGTATTTTTATAGAGAAACTAAAAAATGAACGTTATATTCGGCCTATATATATAATGTTTACGAAAAATTAAAGCTTGTTTTTATTAACAAAAAAATTTACAAAGTTAATGTTTGCATTTATTTAAAATAATTTTTTTTTTTTAAATTTAAATTCCCATCCGCCATCCAGAAATTCAGATTTGGTTTACTGTAAAAAAAATCCAAACCATTAAGGAATACAGTAATATTAAAGAATTAAATCAGTTTAATTTTCAGAAATCCCGCCACCATAATGTGCTTATAGTTGTGGATTAAAATTGTGATCTCTATTTTAGTAATTAGTAAAATACGGTTGAAGGCATAAAAAGCTGTTGGTTAAAGAATACATGCAGAAAATAGAAAGGTTAGAAATGGACTTGGAAAGGAAACAGCATAAGTAATTATTAAAATCTACAAAACAATAAAACAAACCAAATACAAAGTTTTTTCTCAAACTATTTGAACATTAACTTTAGAAAAATCATTAAAAAAAAACTCAGTTCTATTTCGAAACATGCGCATAAAACCATATTTAATATCTGACCAAATCATTAACTTATAGGTTGAATAGTACATGCAAAACGTTGAAAGTCATGAATTTTGATATGGCTGATAAAACAAACCAAGGGAAATAAATCTATTATACAAGGGAGATAACTCCGTAGTTATTAAAAACAAGAAACGTTTTTTTTTTATATTTCAGTGAGGGTTATTCTTTTGTGGCATAATATAAACATATTTAACTTTACTTTTTCAATTGTTTTATATCGGCCATATTAAACATAAGGTTGTGTTTCAGCTTTTACAATTTAATTTTCTAAAATTATTTTTTTAACATTAATTATAAAGGTTTTATGCAATCCATTGTTTTTAAATAGTGCTGAGTGACATTTCTTAGGATTCCTCCAAAGTTGATGTTAATTTACAAATCATTTACAGAAAACTTTATGCATTTGGTGGTGATTTAATGTTAACCCTATATACATTGCATGTTTATTCATCCAATTATTAAATGAAAGATTATAAAGTTATTTTTTTATATTTAATAAAAAAAAGAAAGAAATGCAGTTTCGATATTTTTACATTTTATTTTGGAACGAAAAAATGAATGTTTTTAGTTCAATAAACGTAGCTGTAAATACTAAATACTTATTTTTATTTTAATATTTTATTTCAATTAACATTTTCAAAAGGAATATTACAAATTGTCGTTGAATGAGTTAATTTCAATATTTAATTAAAAAAAATACATTTAAGATAAATCTGAACCAGATACTTTTTAAGCTTTAAATTTGTATAAATCTACATTCACAAATTGAAATAAGTCTCTCATTTGTTTTTATTCACAAGTCAAATACTTTTCAGAAAGTTTAGACTTTTCTTCACTCAAATTATCACAGCAAACAAATGGTTTTTCCCATTTTATGTTAATTGCTGTTTGAATTTTAAGTTTTCCAAGTCCAAGCGACAACTTCTTGCCACCAAACAGCATTTAGTGAAGGAGTTAGACAAAGTGATAGTTTTTTTAGTAGGCAAAAGTATTTCACATGCTAATCGGAAAATATTAACGTACAACAGATAATCGCACTTTTGTGCCTTCTCGCAGTTTCCAAATATGGCACTTGCTGGATTCCGGATCACTGGAAGCAAAATCAAGGATCAGGGAAGGATTAAGGTTTAGGGTAGAAGACAACAATGGTTAAACAGTAGAAAAATGAATACATGAAAAGATTTCTAAGATACAGAGGAGTTTCAGTTTTTGGGGTTTTTTGTTTTTTTTTAGGATGCTTTAGAAAAAAAAAAAAAGTAGAAAATACATGCAAGAGATTGAGAGCATTATGTTATAGGGATTCAAATGAAATGAGTTTATCTTATAATTTGATCATTTTCCCATCAGATGAAATATTGAATGCTAAGCTTTAGATTCCATCTAGTAAAACTTTAATATGAAAAGGTTTCAAAACAGAAAATAATCTGAAATTGAGGAAGATTTAAACATTTAATAACTTTATATGAAATTAATAGCAAAACATCTTTCAAAGTTATAATTCGGATGGACAATCAAAGTAACATTTTTGTAGTGGTGGTGAGGGATGAAAAGTGAATTATTTATGACAATTATTTTACATAAACTTTTGACTGCAAGATTTGATGACTATAATGTTCTGAAGAAATTATCTGCAGAACAGTTATGTAGAAACGGAAGTGATAGTTATCTAATGACTTGCTTGTGAATTGAAACCAGTGGTCATGAGATTAAAATAGAGAAAAACATAAATTATTCAATTATGCGTGTAAGTGTGTGTGTGTGTGTGTAAGAGTGTGTGTATGTGTGTATAAGTGTGTGTATGTGTGTATGTAAGTGTGTGTATGTAAGTGTGTGTATGTAAGTGTGTGTATGTAAGTGTGTGTATGTAAGTGTGTGTGTGCGCATGTAAGTGTGTGTGTGCGCATGTAAGTGTGTGTGTGCGCATGTAAGTGTGTGTGTGCGCATGTAAGTGTGTGTGTGCGCATGTAAGTGTGTGTGTGCGCATGTAAGTGTGTGTGTGCGCATGTAAGTGTGTGTGTGCGCATGTAAGTGTGTGTGCGCGCATGTAAGTGTGTGTGTGCGCATGTAAGTGTGTGTGTGCATGTGTGTGTGCGTGCAAGCGTGCTTGTGCGTGCAAGTGTGTGTGTGCGTGCGTATATGTGCATATGTGTGTATGTGGGTGTATGCGTGTGTATGCGTGTGTACGTGTGCGAAAGTGTGCGTGTGTGAAAGTGTGCAAGCGCTAAAGTGTGCGCGTGTACGTGTGCTAAAGTGTGCGCCCGTGTACGTGTGCTAAAGTGTGCGCGTGTACGTGTGCGAAAGTGTACGCGTGTACGTGTGCGAAAGTGGTCATAAGTGTGCGTAAGTGTGCGCGTGTACATGTGAGTGTGTATGTGGGTGTATGCATGTGTACGTGTGTATGTGGGTGTGTACGTGTGCGAAAGTGTGCGTGTGCGAAAGTGTGCGTGTGCGAAAGTGTGCATGTCTGAAAGTGTGCAAGTGCTAAAGTGTGTACGTGTGCTAAAGTGTGCGCCCGTGTACGTGTGCTAAAGTGTGCGCGTGTACGTGTGCGAAAGTGTACGCGTGCACGTGTGCGAAAGTGTGTGTGTGTGTACGTGTGCGAAAGTGGTCATAAGTGTGCGTGTACGTAAGTGTGCGCGTGTACATGTGAGTGTGTATGTGTGTGAAAGTGTACGTTTGTGAAAGTGTACGTTTGTGAAAGTGCGTGTATACGTGTGTGAAAGTGTGTGTGTGTAAAAGTGTGTGCGCATATGTGTGTATGTGTGCACGCATTTGTGTGTGTGTGTGCATATGTGCAGGTGTGTACGTGTGCCAAAGTGTGCGTGTGTACGTGTGCCAAAGTGTGCGTGTGTACATGTGCCAAAGTGTGCGTGTGTACATGTGCCAAAGTGTGCGTGTGTACATGTGCCAAAGTGTGCGTGTGCCAAAGTGTGCGTGTGCCAAAGTGTGCGTGTGCCAAAGTGTGCGTGTGCCAAACTGTGCGTGTGCCAAACTGTGCGTGTGCCAAACTGTGCGTGTGCCAAACTGTGCGTGTGCCAAACTGTGCGTGTGTACGTGTGCCAAACTGTGCGTGTGTACGTGTGCCAAACTGTGCGTGTGTACGTGTGCCAAACTGTGCGTGTGTACGTGTGCCAAACTGTGCGTGTGAAAGTGTGCCAAACTGTGCGTGTGTGAAAGTGTGCCAAACTGTGCGTGTGTGAAAGTGTGCCAAACTGTGCGTGTGTGAAAGTGTGCCAAACTGTGCGTGTGTGAAAGTGTGCCAATGTGTGCGTGTGTGAAAGTGTGCCAATGTGTGCATGTGTGAAAGTGTGCGTGTGTGAAAGTGTGCGTGTGTGAAAGTGTGCGTGTGTACGTGTGTGAAATTGTGTGTGTGTACGTGTGTGAAAGTGTGCGTGTGTACGTGTGTGAAAGTGTGCGTGTGTACGTGTGTGAAAGTGTGCGTGTGTACGTGTGTGAAAGTGTGCGTGTGTACGTGTGTGAAAGTGTGCGTGTGTACGTCCGAGTGAGTGTGTGTACGTCCGAGTGAGTGTGTGTACGTCCGAGTGTGTGTGTGTACGTCCGAGTGTGTGTGTGTACGTCCGAGTGTGTGTGTGTACGTCCGAGTGTGTGAGATACAATATAAGGATAAGAATCCAACAATATGAAATGAAAACATAGAAAAAGGATAAACAAAATACAATACAAAAGACTAGATCACATACAAATACATGTTGATTAACATTTTGATAAGATATTTGAGTGTAACACTAAAGACAGGAGTCATGTAATTTACCAAACTGACAAAGACATTACAAATTGGAGAATGATTATTATTATTAGTGTTGAGACTTTGGTTATGATGTCAGTTAACTGACAATAGACTGTAGTAAGCAAGTATTTCAAAGTCAAATAAGTTAATAAATGTGTAATAAACAAAAGGTATTCGCAAAACTATTTTCAATCGGAATGTGAAGAATGTGAATGATGTTGTAAATGGTAGAGTTAAATAGATTTCTGAAAGACACAAGAGAAAAAAAAATGAACAAGTTTATGCTAAGTGTAGTAAAGAGACAACCACACAAACATAACAGCCATTAGTTCACTAACAGTTGAAGAGACAAGTACACACTTGCTAACCAGAAAATGGTAGCGTGTAAAGAGTCTCAAAGCATGAATGAATCATGTTAATGGAAAATTGTTTCTCAAATGTTAAATAAACACAAATTGTTTTTTTTTTCTTACAATTGGGCAATTAACTGAGAAATGAAAACAGCAGTAGCACTAAAAACAAAATTGCAAATAGAAATAGCAACAGTTGAACAATATACAACAATCTATCGGATTCAGAAACCTTATTAAGCCAGCCTACACTTCATACAAGTAAGATAGGACTATTAAACATGATAAAAATTGCTCTCCTTGCACATACATTGGATTTCAACCATTAACCAACTTCAAAAAGGCTCCTATAATAAAAATATGCACATCTCCCACCAGACATTCAATTGGAATTTCTCATATATATATATATATATATATTCTTTCCTGGCAAAAGGATTGGTGAAAAATTCCATTAATCTGAACACGTTTTGAAATTCGAATTTTTTTTCACTCATTACTTCCAGCTTTCATCCTCTCTTGACTCCTTTTCTTTCCCGCACAGTTGTTTATATTTTGCCAATCTTTGCTATCCTCTATCCTTAAATGATACATCTTCAGATGAATCGTGACCCATTTTCCTTGCCTTCTTATTGATCTTATTTGAATTTATTGATCTTCTTATTTAAATTTATTGATCTTCTTATTTGAATGTATTGATCTTCTTATTTGAATGTATTGATCTTCTTATTTGAATGTATTGATCTTCTTATTTGAATGTATTGATCTTCTTATTTGAATGTATTGATCTTCTTATTTGAATTTATTGATCTTCTTATTTGAATTTATTGATCTTCTTATTTGAATTTATTGATCTTCTTATTTGAATTTATTGATCTTCTTATTTGAATTTATTGATCTTCTTATTTGAATTTATTGATCTTCTTATTTGAATTTATTGATCTTCTTATTTGAATTTATTGATCTTCTTATTTGAATTTATTGATCTTCTTATTTGAATTTATTGATCTTCTTATTTGAATTTATTGATCTTCTTATTTGAATTTATTGATCTTCTTATTTGAATTTATTGATCTTCTTATTTGAATTTATTGATCTTCTTATTTGAATTTATTGATCTTCTTATTTGAATTTATTGATCTTCTTATTTGAATTTATTGATCTTCTTATTTGAATTTATTGATCTTCTTATTTGAATTTATTGATCTTCTTATTTGAATTTATTGATCTTCTTATTTGAATTTATTGATCTTCTTATTTGAATTTATTGATCTTCTTATTTGAATTTATTGATCTTCTTATTTGAATGTATTGATCTTCTTATTTGAATGTATTGATCTTCTTATTTGAATGTATTGATCTTCTTATTTGAATGTATTGATCTTCTTATTTGAATGTATTGATCTTCTTATTTGAATGTATTGATCTTCTTATTTGAATGTATTGATCTTCTTATTTGAATGTATTGATCTTCTTATTTGAATGTATTGATCTTCTTATTTGAATGTATTGATCTTCTTATTTGAATGTATTGATCTTCTTATTTGAATGTATTGATCTTCTTATTTGAATGTATTGATCTTCTTATTTGAATTTATTGATCTTCTTATTTGAATTTATTGATCTTCTTATTTGAATGTATTGATCTTCTTATTTGAATGTATTGATCTTCTTATTTGAATTTATTGATCTTCTTATTTGAATTTATTGATCTTCTTATTTGAATTTATTGATCTTCTTATTTGAATTTATTGATCTTCTTATTTGAATTTATTGATCTTCTTATTTGAATTTATTGATCTTCTTATTTGAATTTATTGATCTTCTTATTTGAATTTATTGATCTTCTTATTTGAATTTATTGATCTTCTTATTTGAATGTATTGATCTTCTTATTTGAATGTATTGATCTTCTTATTTGAATTTATTGATCTTCTTATTTGAATTTATTGATCTTCTTATTTGAATTTATTGATCTTCTTATTTGAATGTATTGATCTTCTTATTTGAATTTATTGATCTTCTTATTTGAATTTATTGATCTTATTTGAATTTATTGATCTTCTTATTTGAATTTATTGATCTTCTTATTTGAATGTATTGATCTTCTTATTTGAATTTATTGATCTTCTTATTTGAATTTATTGATCTTCTTATTTAAATTTATTGATCTTCTTAAATTTATTGATCTTCTTAAATTTATTGATCTTCTTATTTAAATTTATTGATCTTCTTATTTAAATTTATTGATCTTCTTATTTAAATTTATTGATCTTCCTATTTGAATTTATTGATCTTCTTATTTGAATTTATTGATCTTCTTATTTGAATGTATTGATCTTATTTGAATACAACTATCATCCACATTCCTATGCTAATGCATGAACATAACGTTAATTATCTTTTTTGATGACAAATTTCTACCTTCCTACTGATCAAACTAATCCCCATCCTTTTCTCTTCTGCTAGCCATCATTTTTCTTACACCTTACATCCTCCATCATATCTATATATTATTATGCTTGTTGCTTCGACTGTTATCTTGGCCATCGCTTAGATTGAAAATGGAATATTCCAAATAGCTAATAAATATTTGAGTTTTAATAAAACAAAAAAAATAACATTTGTGTTGCTGATAAAATAAAACCTAGCCACATTCTAATTAAATAAAGAAAACTCTACCTACATTCTGATTGGATAAAAGAAACCTTGCTTACCAATGAAAAAAACTTATTTACTTTGGACTCAAACTATATTCCATAATATACAGAGTGAACCAGATTAAATATCACTCACCCATGGAATCGTTAATGAATTTAACAATCCTTTTTGCAATCCAACTAAATTGCTACAAATAATCTAGAATCAATTTCCATTCATGAATGTCCAACAGTTTTTGTGTTAGCGACATTCAATAAGAAAAATTGTCAATAACTAACATGCTCCTCTATTGTCACTTCCCTCATTTGAGTTGCTATGGCCTCTTCAGTTAAGAAATAGTCTGGGGATTGTTTTGATAGACATTATCTTTTAGATGGCCTCCACATTTTTATCTGTAAGGTTATGGTCCAGTAAGAGTGAAGTCCATAGCAAGTGTATCCATGCTGAGATTTAAAGGTCAGACATCAAGTCACATTCAAATGTGATCAGTGGTGTCAGGTGACATATCCCCTGCACTAACAATAGATGAATTTACAGCACTGTGCATTTTTTTCATGTTACCAGTAACCTAAGAGAAATCTATTCTTTATAAGGGATTTTTGTTTTATGCCGAGTAGAAACTTATTTTATCTACAGAGTGCACTCAACCTATGAGTAGAAAGCAAATGACAAAGGTTTTCTCAGATTCTCTCTCTGATCTTGAGCACATGGTACAATGGGGGAGGAGGTGGCTGGTTACTTTTAATGCATCTAAAACCAACCTCCTATCTTTACATCATCAACGCTCTGATCTCCATCTAGCATCAATTGATATAGGTGGTTCTCGTCTAGGGGAAGCTCCATGTTTTGATAAGCTTCTGGGCTCGACTTTTACCCCTGACCTGAAATGGAATACGTACATCAAGTCAGTTGCCAAGGTCGCTGGAAAAACGGTAGGATCCTTTTACCGCTCCAGAAGATATCTCACCCCTGATGCAATTCTCTATCTGTATAAAAGCCAAGTATGTCCAAGGATAGAGTACTGCCTCCACATCTGGGCAGGAGCTGCTAAAAACAGCCTATCTTGCCTTGACAGAGTACAAAATAGGGTTCGTGGCCTAGTGGGTGATGCCCTTTTCTCTTCCCTACAGCCTCTCTCCCACAGGAGAGACGTTGCAAGCCTGTCTTTGTTTTATCGTTACTACCATAGCAGATGCTCATCTGAGCTCCAATCTCTGGTCCCTTCTCGCCAAGCTTTCACGAAAAACAACCGTCTAGCTGAAACCACTGTCAAAAATTTCCCCCACTGCTTATCTGTGCCAAAATCAAAATGTAGATTCGATGAACAAAGTTTCTTTCCTAGAAGTGCACGCCTGTGGAACTGTTCCAGTTGCCTGTTTCCCACTTGACTACAACCTGGATGCTTAAACATGATGTTTTAATTTATGCAGATTGCCTATGTATTATTATAGAATCAATCCTTTATTGAATATTATATATTCAAAGGAATAATTTGCCCGGTGGACTAATTTGCAAAAATAAAAAATAAAAAAATAATATGATAAATAATGATGTAGTTCATCAAATTCCATCTGTTTACAATACCACATCAGCTAATATTTGGGCTTGAAGATGAATGCCCTTGAAACTCACTTCTAATTAATGTATAGTTTTAAAATATGCAAACAAAGAAATGATTTGCGGTGATTTTAAAATGGTACCTCTTCTATGGTAAATTGAATTCATTAATAAGAAAAAAATGGTGAGGTACACCCGGGCTTGAACACTGGATCATTCGATCTGTAGTTGAATACTCCACCACTCACCTATGTTTCCAGATATCAAAACTTTTTTTTGCTAAGAAATGATTTGCTGACATTTTATTATCTCTCTTGCCAGTGCAACCTAACATTTTCCCCTGTAAAAATTATTTTTGATCTTTAAGAAAGAAGGACTATTTTTAAGATCAGATTTTTTATATTTTCAATACTTAGACAAATTTCTGTACAAAACATATCTAAGAACACTGCCAGACAAAGTACTTTTGTGTGAAATTTACAAAAGATAGGCTCAGCGGTTTCGAGATCTATAAGGAAGGAACACACACATTGACTTTTTACATAATAGCAGAGATAAAGCTATACTTTGGAAAAATATTGGCTTTAGAATGATTTTAAGATATTTGAAAATTATATATATATAATAGATTTTTGTGTATATTTTTTTCATGGTTTAAACATGGTTTAGGAGTTTTAGCTGGCCATTCAATTGGTAGTCATCTCATTGCAAAAACCATGTCATCAAAATCAGATATACATGCATCTGGAGACTGAACTTAATATTTCTTAAAAACTTCTTTGAAGAACGACCCCAGTTTAACACACCTAAGATGAATTGCTGCACCAAGACAGACAACTTATTGTTTTTGTACAATACATTAGAACAACATTTGATAAAATAAAATGGTGCAATCATCCGACCAACTGAAAAAAAAAAAAAAAATGAAATTTATTATTCAAATTTACTTGAAATCTCATCTTCAATTATCTTATTTTGATTATTTTGTATTTATTACTAATGGAGATTTGATACATGTCTGAATCCAAACCTAGGGTTCTACATTGCGAGTAAAACAATCACATTTGCGAGTGATTTTTCAAAGTGGCGACTAGAAATAATGAAACGCTTATCTTTTAGCCACTGCATTTCTTCCAAAGCTCATTATTGAATGAAAAATCTTTAACTTTTTTTTTAAAAACGAACAAAGTCAAATTATTTAAACAATAAAAGGTTTAACAAAACAATACTTTTTTTTAATGAAGGCTGTTTAAAAAATCTGAAGAAATCAGAAGGTTTATACTTTCAAGTATCAACATAAAGTTTGTTGTATATTTAGAATTATTTAAAAATATACAGAAAATCTTTTTTTTTTTGGTTTTGTTTAATGGCATATCAACCCTTTGTGGGTTATTTAATGCCGAATCCAGTTATTTTGGGAATAGTATTCGATGTTGTCTCCAGTTATTTTAGCATTCCATTTGTTGGATTGATGTGAGTGGCTTCTTTTTGGTTGAACAAGCACAGATTATTTTTATTTATTAGATTTTCAATTTTCTTTCCCTTTCTATCCGTTTCCTTGCATCTTCATAAGGTGTTGTGACTATTTAAGTCCCCTGGGAAAATAAAGGGTTTGGATATTTGCTCGATTAAGCTCTCCAATTCATTTTCATCTATTTGTTCATGTGGAGGTATGTATAAAGAACAAATACTTATCAGTTTGTGTAAAGTTGCTCTTATGGCAACCGCTTGCAAATTTTTTTTTTTTTATTTCAATTTGGCTCTGGGGTATGTTATTTTTAACGAATACTGATACACCACCAGAGGCTCTAAGTCCTGTATTACACTGGTCAACAAATTTTTATTTTTTTTCTTTGGCAGACCATCTAGGAGTGTTTTCTGGGGTTTTGAAGGTCGCTGATTACGAATATACCATTGGTTTTGCCAGATTGGCTCTAGTTTAGAAGATACTGATAGCCCCAAATAAGCCTAAACTGCTAAAATTCTCCCTGAAATACTTCAATATAGAAGCAGTAAATAATAATTTTCTGATATTATTGAATCATTACAATGACTATGTATATATTGAAGTATTTCAGGGAGAATTTTTATATAATTATTTATATAGGGAGAATTTTTATATAATTATATACTGTAATTACTTAATAACATGTTCCATAAATATAGTTGCAGTATAAATTAAACAGTAATTAAGAATTTTCTTTTAAATTCCACAGTTGAAAATGAGTTCCAGAGAGAAAATGAGTTCTAGAAGATGTTGCAGATATGAACCGGATGTCTTTTGTTACATCTGTGGACAGTATATGATGGCACAACAAAAGAGGAATATTACAGACTTTGTCAAGAGGGCGTACAAAGCATACTTCGATATGATACTTGGTGACCATAAATGGCTGATTTGTTTGGACTTGAAAATGGTGAATTTTCTGCTTGGTCAGCAAAGTGGGTACACAAAGTATCCCTGCTTTCTTTGTTTGTGGGATAGCAGAGCAAGAATCCAGCACTGGAGAAGGGAGAACTGGCCAGAACGAGAAAGTCTCGAAGTCGGCACAGCCAACGTCATCAATGAGCCTTTGGTACCCAGGGATAGAATCATCTTCCCTCCATTGCATATAAAACTAGGGCTCATGAAGCAGTTTGTTAAGGCGTTGAACAAGGATGGGGATTGCTTCAAGTAAATATGCAGGCAATTTCCAGGTCTTCCCATCGAAAAAGCTAAAGGTGGCATCTTCGATGGACCTCAGATTCGAACGCTCATGAGGGATTCTGACTTCACTAATCATATTAACACGGTTGAGTTAAATGCTTGGATGTCATTCACAGATGTAGTGACAAACTTTTTGGGAAATTGCAAAGCTGACATTTACAAGCAATTGGTCCGTAAGATGCTTACTGCATACGGAAAACTAGGGGCAAATATGAGCATTAAAGTTCATTTCTTGTTTAGCCACCTCGACAGATTTCCTGGTAATCTTGGTGATTACAGTGAGGAGCAGGGAGAGAGATTCCATCAAGACATCAAAACAATGGAAGAGAGGTATCAAGGCAAATGGGATGAGCACATGATGGCAGACTACTGCTGGAACCTTTTGAGAGACTGCCCAAAAGTTGCTCACAAGCGAAAATCGTATAAACGTCAATTTTAGTTTTGTGAATAAAATATTGTTTTGTGTGTTCATTGTAACTAAGAATCTAATGTATAATGCTTTGCATTAATTTATGATATATAACTGATTATGTAAATGTTTTTTTTCACTTGGAGAATTAAAATTCAGCAAATTTTTAGCAAATTTTTTGTATATCCTCAAAATCTATGAAAAGTGTTCAGTTATAGGATAAATGAAATGATGTTATATCTAACTTAACTTGTTAGATTGAGATTTTACACTGTCTTTGTGCTTTAAGATTATCATAAAAATCAATATCTGACATTTATGCACTATTTAGCCGTTTTTTGTACGTTTAGCTATGGTCGCGAATGGGTGATTTCAGACAAACGACCCCCTGTGATATCTCAAAAACTAGAGCCAATTTGAAAAAACTAATGTCAGATTCGGATTCAGCGCCCTTGAAAACCCCAGAAACCAGTCTTACTTTGCCTGCCAAAAATATTGTGTTGACCAGTGTTATGAATGTTTGGTTTGATTTCATTTATAAATTTGGGCCAGTCGTTTGGTTCCTATTGTAACAATTTGTTTATTAGTATTTCATATTTGGAGTCTTTGTTAGTGATGTTGGATGATATACAACTTGAGGTGACTTCAGAGTACGTCTTTTCCTTCATGTATCCATCTACTATTTTCCTGGCTTTGAGGAAGGAAATGTTTTTGGTATGTTTTATTGACACTACTTCCTTTTCTTTCTTCCAGATTCTGCATGCTCTAGCATAAGCAGGATGGTTTCCTCCACAATTTGCACATTTGCAATCAAGATTGCAGTCATTAACAGTGTGGTCTGGATCTCTCTGGCCACATCTGCCACATACTGCTCGTCCACTACATGCATCCTCATGGTGCCCAAACTTCTGGCATTTAAAGCACCAAAGTGGGTTTGGTATAAAGGGTTCAACTTTTTCAACGTTGAACCCAATTTTGATTTCTTTTGGGATAGTGGGTCTATCGAACTGCATAATGTAAGTGTTCGTATGTATAGGCTGATTCTCTTTTTTTTATTGTAATTCTTTTAACATTTGTTACTCCTTGGTTTTTAAGTTCTTTTGTTATTTCTTCAGTAGTGCACATTGATAGGTCTTTCAATTTTACTACACCTTTGGATGTATTTAGATTCTTGTGTGGATAAGTTTTGATATTTATGTTGTGGAAAGTTTTCATTGACGTGGCATGTTTTTCTCTTTCCACTTCCACCAGTAGGGTTTTATTTTTTTAAAAAGTTTTTACATTTTTTGAGGTAATATATGCCGATATAATTTTATGTATAATAAACGGTGATAAGTCAGTTATTTTGGTTTCTTTGGTAGATTCCAATACAATAAATTTTGAGGATGTTTAATGTAGTTCATTATCTGAACTACCCGAGTCGACGTGTTAGCACTTGGAGTTTTTATGCATTGCCATATATATTTTAATTCATTGTTTATGCTCCCCACCCACCTCGGAGTCCAATATTGGGGCATGTTAAGGGGGAAACCCATCCGCCTTATCATGCCAGGGCTACATAAACAGTATACATATCCCAAATGGGAGCCATGAGCACCCATAATCACAATCCATGTCATTTGTGATAACTTCTGGCACTATACAGCCATGTCATGACTTTAATCATTCGGCACATTTGACCCTAGCCACCGCCTTCTAACACATGGAAAAGAGGGGAAAATATATATATAGTTTATAGTAGTATAGGGTAGAACTGTATTTGTTACGGTTTAGAGGAAATTGATAGAAAAGTAGATGTGTTAGGGCTTGACGTAACTAGCCGATTGATCGGATTGGGCCCCTCTGACCGCCCGTCTAGCCTTGTGCAAGGCCAAAGTGGAGTGTTGCAACTGTTATCTTTAATTTCCTTAGATATCAGTTGCTCAGCCACCAGGATCCTTTCCCCGAGTCATTACGGGTCGCCACCCACGGCCAACAGGTGGCCCCTTTAAGAGGCTTTTACTCTCTGCAGGGAGACAGTCAGTGTATTCTAATGCCCCACCGACGGGGTTAGGAAGTAGGGAAGAAAAAAAAAGGGAAAGGAAAGGGGGCTGTTTTTGTTTTTGCAGAACATAATCATATTCTAAAAATCATGTGAGTTTGGCTAGTAACTTTTCTATTTGGCTAGTAAACGAAAATATTTAATTGTCAAAGGTCAACTAAAGGTAAATGTGTCCATAGAGCCCTGCTATTACTTCTTTTTTATGGTCACTGCAAGAGGGCCAGGCTTTTCTTTTTTTTTTTTTAAATTATTATCAAGGCCTAATGGTTGTCCTAGGTTGGCCTCTGTCATAGCAGAAGTACCAATTCGAGAGGCAGGAAGGTTTACACTATTGCTTAACTCTTTCTCATCAATTGTGTAAGCAAGTTGATTGGTTCTTTTTATCTTGAACATCATCCTGCCAGCATAGAGTCTTGTTTTTGTTCATCTTTTCCAAAAGTTCCTCGTTGACAATGGCTTCTTACTGGTTGTTCAAAGCTGTCCTCATTAATAGAGGGAGCACCTCTGTTTGTAACCTGGAGAACCTAGTGAATGGCCTGAGGAAATGGCACACTTTTTATTATTGTATTTTCACCCCAAACAAGGAACAATGCCACTTTGATGTACAGGGCTACTCTCTGGGACATAATTTGCAAGGCTACTATGTAGGGAGTTGAGAAGCAAGATGTCTTTACATTACACTTGAACTTCTGCATGTCAGTATAGTCGGGAAGCAGGGACCCGGAAGGGAATTCCAAAGTCTAGCTGTCTGAGGGAAGCAACTATTAAGGTAGAAGGCTTTCTGGCATCTAGGGATCTTTACTGTGGGATTTAGCTGCTTGTCAGGTTTGTTGTGGGAACCTATTAAGTTGGTGACTTTGAACCTTGTCCAAGAGTGAGATTAGTAACAGATACACCAGCCCAAATGTGGCAACATTTCTCCATAGATGGCAAATGGTAGCCTTGTTGTGGTACAGGATACTCTCAGGTGAAAGTAACTTTCTAGCATGGTAGAGAGAGCCCACCTTCTTTGCAGCAGCCTTGGTAATGTCCTCAATATACCTGTTCCAATTCATGTTCCCTGTGAATGTTAAGTCAAGGAGTTTAAACAAAGCGCTTTCAGATAATGTATCATTAGCCATGGTCATCATTGGTTGAGAAGGTTTCTTGTAATTATTAAAGGAAAGAAGCTTACTCTTGGCAGCATTGAATGTTACCATCCATTTATGTCCCCATTCCACTACAGACTGGAGGTCTTCCTAGGGTTTCTGCCACTGACTTGGATAAGTGTTCATTTGTTTTCCCCTCGTGTCTTATAGAATGAACTGCCATCAGCAAATACACACATCTCAGAAACAATTTTATCAGGGAGGCCGTTTATGAATATCAGGAATAATAAAGGTCCAAAGATCGACTCCTGAAGCATACTCGCATTTATATCATTGTTTTGACATACAACCATTGAAAACAACCTGGATTCTTTCCTTATTTAAGAAGGATTTAATTATGTTAGGTAGTCAATGTTTTCTTCATATGAAAAGCTTACTCCTATCAGGGTGACCTGACAAACCCTAGTAGAGAGGCTGAAGACATTTGATGGCATCTCATTCTAATTATCTATTATTGTACTATTTTCTAATGTTTAATTTCGTTTGGTGAGGAGAGTGGAGTAGTTTAATATTTGTTATGATTATTCTCCTAGGCATTATCTTCAAGGTAGAGGATAGTATATATATGCTTGTTCAAGACACCATACTCCTAGATATTACCTCTTCCTTTAGGGGATGGATATGTAGTATCTATTTTGATCATTTATATCATTCTCCTAGGGATTACTTCCATTTTTCCTTAAGAAAGTGGAGTAGTATCCTCCTAGGCATTTTGAGAAGAGAATAGTGTAATATATGTTCTGTTGTTATGAGACTACCTTCCCAGGCATTAACTCTTTGGGGGGTGGGGATAGCTGATGTTGATAAGAATCATCACAATCCGCTGTTCATTAGCAAACTGAATGCTTACATCATATACACTAGCAAAAATGTGAACAGCGGGGGGGGGGGCATATCATTGCTAGTATTAATAATTACAAAGAATGAGAGAAAGTAACGAGTTACAAAAACATGATTTTTGTTTTTGTTTTTTTATTTTGTAAAAAGGATGACACCATTGATTAGAAGAAAAGAATGAACCTCCCCCCATCCCTACGCCATTCCAAATGATCCGATAAACTACAAACAAAAAGATGAATCAACTTACTTTGAGGCTGTGAAAATGGCAGAGGAATTGGTTGCAATGGCAGTTATGTGAGAGTTATGAGCTTTGATCTCGCCAATCGGGGAACAGTCACCAATTTGCCACAACTTAAGGTAACCACTTCGACAACCACTAAGTAAGATGTTGTGTTTCGGCATCACTGCAAGACCACAGATCCAATCCTTGTGTGCACAATTCACAGACTAAAAATACAAGATTTTTTTGTTAATGTTTTCAAAAGCAAACAAAATATGTATCAAAACAATGAAAATAGATTAAAGTTTTTAAATGAAAAAATAAACAGCAAAACATATCTACACAATATGTACATGCATCAATAAATTTTAAATATTTTTTTTTCAATTTTGAGATTTAAAAAAAAAAAAAAAATTCATTGTAATGCTGTTACACCAAATAATGTATGCAGCATGGCAGTTTTTATTTGTTTCCAAATATAAAAGCCTGTACTGTATTTCAAATGTTTATGCGTGTTTATTATTGATGTGTCATATAGCCGTTATCCTCATTGATGGGATTCACTTGTCAGTGAAGATATCATGTATCAAAAAAAGAAACAAAAAATCTGGATTTACTTGGTATCTTCCAACAGTTGATCATCTATTTTATAGTAAAGTAGAACACAAATACTCTAGCAAAAACGATTGGTACTCTTGCATAATTTGACCCGAATTCTCATGAATTCCTGTCAAGCATGGATCGGGCGAGACCGGCAATCATCAGTGTCAGCCGAGCGTTGTTCAAAAATGTTGAAACGTTAACTCGACTATTTTATTTATTTACTTTTTTTTTTCTGTTATGTTTTGAGTAATTTTTAAGGTGATATTAAGGAGGCGGGAGTGACTTTATTTTCTGATTAGTTATTTATTTATTATTATTTAATTGAATTTTTGGGAGTTTGATTAGCCAATCAAAAAGCACTATCTAAATGGAAGCAGACAGTCGAATTGGGCGAAAGCAACTAAACCAACAAAAAAAGCTGACGAATATATTTTCAAACTCGCCAAACAGAAAAATGACAGGCAAGAAAATAAATCTATACATGTTAGAAAAAGAAATGAAAACATCGATGCAGACAATCTCATTGTCAGGAGAAGAAATTGCTTTCCCAAAAAACGAGGTGCAACAATTGTAAACACAAATGTTTACTTAAAAAAAAGATTGTGTGTAAAGGATGGTTTCTCCTGGAGATGTACAAATGGACAGTGCCACTAAAAAAACTTGCCTGAACAACAAGTCTTGAAAATAAAAAAAACAAACAGGAAAAAAAAAATATGGTTACAATTAAGAAAACAAAACAAACAAAAAAAATTTGTACTTACACCTAACAATTATATGGTTAAAAAATCTTTTCTTGGAGAGAAAAAAAATAAAAACTTTCTGTTGATAAATATTTTGAAAAATAAAAAATAAATACTAAAATGAAATAAACATTTTCATTTTTCAAGGTAGTTTTATTTTTGTTATTTTTTATTATTTGCATTTGTATTTTTTCCGGTTTGTTTTGTTTTCATTAGTCTGCGTCTGTTACGATGTTTTGTTGACACCAATAATTGCCGGTCTCGCCCGATCCATGCTTGACAGGAATTCATGAGAATTTGGGTCAAATTATGCAAGAGTACTAATTCCTTTAATGTCTCACACACTCATTTCTTTATGTACAGTATGTTCCCATTGTAGACAACACTATGGAAGCAAAGTGAAAAACTTTTACTTCTCAAAATTAAGTTTACTCTCGGCTGTTTTCTGATCACTTCACTGTATTTATGACAATCTGGTTATATTTTTATACAATACTAGCAGGGGGGGGGGGTACCCGGCGTTGCCCGGGTGATTCTAGGTGTGTGCATTGGGGGGGGGGAGAACAAAAAGGAAACTTAACCCTGTTTAAATATTAAAAAGACGATAAAAACAATTTTAAAAATGGATAAAAAAAAAAAAAAATAAGGGAGGGGGCTTGGTGACAGGTTGGCTCAAACCTGGAGCCTTGAGGCCCATAGGCTAAGCCTGAACAACTGTGCTACAGCGACAGTCAATGTAAGACCAATTAAAAAGTGAATGTCAAACATCACGCTATTTCCCAGTTTTTAATGAGGTCAAATCGTTTTACTGCGGGATAGTTGACGGTAACGTTTACATCCGGTTCGAATCCAGTTTTGCTGTTTTTATACTGAAAAGTGAAAGCAACATGCGGCGATCCGAATATGTGGAATATTTATCTTTTGAAAGTCGGGCAAATTAAATAGACAAGTGACCCCCGTTGTTAACTCATAGATATTATCATTTAGACATGATATAAAAAGTTTTAAGTGAGTCGACCGATCGCTTCTCGGACATACACAAAAAGCGCACATACATAGATACACACACACATTTTCACTATATATATATATATATATATATATATATATATATATATATAGAGAGAGAGAGAGAGAGAGAGATAACATGACAGCTCCTGACATAGCTGCTATACAATTTACTTTCGATGTACAGAGAGATAATTTGCAATACCATCAGAGGCAACAGCTCACAAAATTTTGTCCAGGTTGCCTTCACCCTTGTGACTGTATGGAGTTCATTCACCACCCGCACTCAGCTGATCTAGGTAGAAGAAAGAGTCTACTACATCTAGAGTATTGTTATCTAGTACCATCCCTTTTTTTGGAACAACTGGCAACAGGGTATGTCTGTCCTACGTATTTCTTGGAGGTTATATTCAGGGCCAACTTAGCATTCACATCAATACACTGATTCACAATAAACACAGATTACATTGCATAAAACACCCCTCCAGCCCACAGAAGTAGGATACTGATCAAAGACTTTAGGGAGGATATACTAGATCCATACACCATCACTTTGATTCGAAATAAGTTCACTCTCAAACCCTTGACCTCCATTGACATCCTAATTTCAAACACATTCTAATCACTAACCTATATCTTAAATAATCTTATTTTCCAAATAATTGTTCAAAATTACAACATGGGGGAACTTGGAATTTTTTAATTAAAAAATTTTTTCTTAGATTGTGGAGTCAGAAAATGATAACCAAAGAAAAATATATTTGTATGTCATAGTTTTGCTTATATTCAGTTTGAAAATAAAACATTTTTATTTTAAAAAAATTATTTTTATAAATTAACAAAATTATGCATAAATAGGTTAACATGTACAGACATCTTGCTGTTCAATTCCCTACAGTATCTCAAATTTTGTTACAAATAGTAGCCCCTTACATCCAAGTGGCACTGTGCCTTGTGTGGGGTGAAAAAGCAGTGTAGAAAAAAAAAAAAAAAAAAAAAAAATTGCAAGAGATCCTCTGGTATCGTCATGCAGTGTCTGTGTGTATGCAAAGCAAGCACAACTTATAGGAAACTCAAATAGAGACTATGGATAAATTAACGTGGTACCCTCCAAGGGAAGTACAAAATCTACACAACTGTTGTTCCGTTAACCGTATAAAGCAGAAACGGAGTATATACAGTTGAACCTCAAGGGGCATTAATCCATTCCGAGGTTGGTATTGTAAGGTAAAAATCGCTGTATGGTAGGGCCTAAGCAAAATTTTATACAGTACATATTAACAATTAGTAACAAAATACAGTACAATATATAATACACATGTATATATTATCAAATCACATAAATAACACTGTAAGATGGGGTAAATACCATAACCAGAGACCAAAAAAAACATTCTATATCGTAACCTGAAAAAAACGTATCCTGTGGCCACCGTATCCCAGTGTTTGTACTGTATTAATAAGTATGAAACCATATAAAACAGAAACAGTATATACTGTAGTAAAGTGAAAAGGTTGTATGTATAATCTTGTGGACATTACGAACATAATTTAGTAGGACAAGGTCATCAATCGGAAAATACTGGAACATGCAACCGTCTATGGCAGATCTCCAGTTCAAAGAAATTGAAAAACAAACAAAATAAAAATGTCTCACCTGTTTCATCTGCTGATCATTAAGGTCCCATTTTTTGATGCACCGATCTCGGGAACCACTGAATAGAATATTATCCTGCATAGCCAGAGACTGAACGCCATCGTAATGTGGCGGTTCCAAATTGTAAGTTGGAGAGATGAGACTCGACGTCGTATCAGGGATTTCGAATACCTATGAAATGCGAGAATACGGACACAATTTGAATGCACAAAATCAGTTAAACTTGTAAACAATTCTATACTTAACACCGATTTCATACAAATTTACGGAATTCAATCTTCAAAAACCATTTTACAAAAGCCTTTTACATTATCAATACATCAACGTACGGATCCAATTCTGTTAAATATTTCATCTGAGTTCCAAAAAACTGCACTCTTAATTTTTTCTGTTACAATTGTTTCGATCTATTTTGTATGATGGTTAGAATGTTGGCTAATGGGATCAAAGCTCAGGGTTCAATCCTTGGTTTGAAAGATACCAAAATACTAAGAAAAAAAAAAAAAAGAAAAGAAAAATGATACTTGATGCCATTTTTCTAAACACTTGGCATTATAATTTTAATTAAGCATAAGTCATATTGGGGAAAGAAGTAGCACACTGCCCTACACTTTGGTGTAATAACTAATGAAAAGGGAGCCTTCAGGTTGCCCTCTACTATGGTCAACCACTTGTTTGTATACCATTGTTTTTGAATTCATATTAATTGCACATTAGAATATTCTATGCTATTGTGCTACTCTTAATTTAGGATTCCTATCCCTTACATTAAAAAAAATAAAAAAATAAAGAAAAATTTGTATGATGTATATACCCATGATAAAATGAAAATATATTCCAAAAATCACATAAATTGATAAAACAGATTTATTTTTTAAATAAGAAAATATTTTATGATTAGAGGAATGACCGTTTTGCCCACCATTTAGAAAAAAAATAATAAATAAAAAATCAATAATTCAAAACTTGAGATTTGCGTTGTAATGCCTACAAATTCCCATTAATCTCTTAAAAATGATTTTCTTTATAAAAATAAAGCTATTTCATCAATTTACGTGATTTGGGAATATACTTTCATTTCATCACAGGTGCATACATCACAGATTTTTCTTTATTTTTCAATATAGGGAGAACTCTAGACACTATTGCTGTTTTTAATCTTATTGTAAAAATAAAACACTATTTGCAAAATATACTCAATTGGACAGCAAGTTCAGTTTCTCAAACTTAATCTTTGTTTAAAATGATTAAATAGCAAGAGAAATGTCTACCTTTATATAATGATCTTTTGATCCGCTGACAACAATTTGCTTCTCTTCTTTTTCGGCCAAAGCCAACACCATCACTTGAGCTTGGTGGCCTGTAAGCTTGCTTATACAAGCTTGGGTTTGGCTGGAAACAAAACAAACATTTTGAAAACAAACTTTATAAGTTGTAATGAAAATAAATTGGAATTGTTTTTAAAGTAAAATCTAATCTAAATGAATACAAGTTGGTTTTCATTTATTAGACATCTATATTACAATCAAAATCGCTGTTATTTAAAGCAATAATACAAGCATTTTAAAATGTGTGTATGTATATATATATATATATTTATAAATGACAGTGCTTATTTAGAGCTGGATTTATTTAAAAAATTCTTTATGATGTACATACTCGTCATGGAACAAAAATGTCATATTCCAAAAATCATAAATTGATCAAATAGGTTTTGTTTTTAACTAAGAAAAAAAAATGATTTTTAGCAATTGAAGTCTTAACTATTTTGAATACAAACAAAATCTCAGTAATATTGGAATTATTAAGGAGTCACTAACGGGGTGCCCTGTGATTGGATGAAAAACAACCAATCACAGACCTCCCCCTTTTTAGATTCCTCCCAACCCCTCGAGAGCAGTTATTTCGAATTCTCTTCCTCTTTTGCTTGTTGACCCCCTGAAGACAACACGTGTTTTTCAGTCTTCTCCGCCATTCATACCGGACATGAGGGAGAAGTTTCAACAGCAACTGCAGCACGAAAATACAAGGCTTCCTTCTTTTTTACCTCAACCCGGCCAAATTCCACAGGAAACAAACAGTGTTAAAAGGACGAATAATAGTTAAGTTCCGCAAAGCGACTGCTTTTGCAAAGAAACATTCTTCCTTCTCTTTCCTATTAATGCAAGTTTTCTTATAACAACTACATTTGTGTTGTGTTTCCTCCTTATTGTCGACGTCACTTATTTTTGTTACCGTTTATAGTTGGGAAATTCCCAATTGTAGCTAAATTGGTGCGCTTGAATTTTAGAACAAAATAGTGACTCTTGGATGCCATCTCGCTTCATAAAATTGAATATTTTTAGCTAAAAACTATCACATCAATTTACCTAGTTTTTGGAATATAACATCTTTGTTCTATGACGAATACATACATCATAAAGATTTTTTTTTTTTACATAAGTGTAACTCTAAATAAGCAGCTAACAAAAACCAAACACTTGTTCAGGTATTTTGCATAACTTAACAATTTATAATCAATGTTTACCATTATTCAATTTATTGCCCTATTTCATATTTACAGGGTGTCCACAAAGTCTGGCTACATAATGTAGTCAGACTTTGTGGATACCCTGTATGTATATATATATAGTTTTGTTGATATTAACAGTAATTAACCTGATTTTAAAAATGGATCAATTACCAAAACCTTTAACAAATGTTCAAAAATTTTCAAAGGAGGCAATTTAAAAAAACTAGTCGTTTTTAACGTGACAATTGATTTATATTAAAGATATACAAGTTATACATTTTAAAAATAGAGCTAGATTAATAGACAAATAGAAAGTTTGTTTTTTTTTGCTTTTATTCACACACACACACACACATTTTTTTTTTATTCTAAATACAGACAGGAAAGAAAAATAGGGTCAAAGTATTGATTACCTCCTGATATCCCAAATGCGAACCAGATTTCCAACAGCAGAGAATAGTGTTGTGCCATCCGCAGAGAGAGCAATGTCATTAATGATTTGCTCACCACGACCAAGATCCCCCTGCCGAGTTTGATACATTGTGGGAATATTGGTTAAGCCAGATGAGCTAGAAATTAAAAGCATAATTTAATATCAAACATTTTTAATTAGTTTTCACATACATACACATATATAGAAAACAAAATTGATGAAAATAAAAATTAGACCACTATTAACAAAATGGTTGAAAATAAATACATATAAAATTTATAAGTAATACATTTTTTACTGATTTTTATCCTTTGATAAAAGCCTACCTTCGAAAATTCATCAGTTAAGGATTATTCGTTTTGATTCTTTGTTCGAATATTTGATTAAAATTGTAATTTATTCAATTTTCATTTCTCCAATTTTCTTCTTTGTTAATTGCTCTATCTAGTATATTGAGCTTTTCATAATAGGTTTTAATGTAATACTTATCTTTGTAATTTTAATAACACATGCACATATATAAGGTACATGTGCAAGATATTTGAGAGCATCTTTTACAAAAGTAGGAATATTATTTAACTTCATATTTTCATATTTCAGAATCATCAATGGCTAACACAAGAAGCATGCATAACTAACATATGAATATAGAAATTTGTAAATAGAATGATTTTGAAAAGTGGCTGAATCTTTCGTTTGTAAAGTATTAGAGACTTAAGATTAGTAGATACAATTATTAAACATAAGAGACATAAAAGTTGATTATAATAGATTTATATTAAATGATATGTAATGGAAGTGTTTTTACTCTTAAGTAACACTGACAGCATTTAAAATTCACTTGATTATTCATTTATAAAGTTCGCATGAAATTAGATGCTTAAATATCAAAATACAATAAACAATGATAGCATTAAAGCAAAAAACACAAAATAAAATTCAATCATTTCTACAATATAAGCAAATTTGTTACAAATAAATTTCAGTCTATGCCTTACTTGTTCACCAAGTTCGAATCATGAATGTCCAATAGTCTGTTCTGTTACCATTCAATGATATGATCCAAATCTCTACCTCTGTCTTGATCAATACTGTGTGCTACTTGATGGTCTGTTTTATAAGTGTTCTATGATAGGCATACATGAAGACGATGTGCAAAATTAGGTTGTCGAGAAAGTTCTTGCGGAATTTTTAATTTTGATTTCAATTATGTATTTTCAAATAAGTTTTTATTATAACTAGCGGGGGGGGGGGGGGTACCCGGCGTTGCCCGGGTGTTTGTAGGTGTGTGTGTTTTTTGGTTAAATGAAAAGAAAAATCGTTTGTTGTTTAACAAAAAAAACAAAAACAAAAAAAAAAAAAAACAAAGCCTTGACGCGCAGTTGGAAAATAGTAAAGTGTGAAAAAAGAAAAAAAAAGAAAAAAAACGTGCGACCTGGCAGGTGCCCGTTTTTGACGAGTCAATGACGTGAACTTTGAGTGCAAGTCTGTTGGCATCTTTTTTTATACGAAAAGCTTAATGCACATGCAGCAATCGTAAGCAATAGGTATTCAGCAGTTAACATTTTCTGCGGGACAGTTTTTAATGAGGTCAATAAACCGGCTTGTTTGTTTTTAACAAACTTTGGGGAAACTAACTCCCTGTTTATTAGGGGGAGTATCTCATCTCGAAATGAAAGCAACCGTCTGATATGACAAAGCCGACATTGATCAAACGTTAGATAGCTTTCTAGAGACCACTGGCCAGCAATTTGAATTGAGTTTCGCTTTTTTTTATACCGAAAAACAAATGTAACACGTGCCGATCCGAAAATGTCAAATAATTAACGTTTCAAAGTCAGGCAAATTAAATAGAGGGGATCACCGTTGTTAAGTCGTAGATATTATCATTTAGACGCGATATAAAAAGTTTTAAAAATGAGCCACAGCCTCGAGAATCCGCCGGAAAAGAAGCCTTTCTCAGACATACACAAAAATTGAACATACATACATTTTCGCTTCTATATATATATATATATATATATATATATATACTAGCTGTACCCTGCCACGTGTTGCTGTGGCTCAAATTGGCGCAATGGAAAAAGTTCCAAAATGAGAAAAAGCATGTTTCTTATAGGTTTAATTTTCCATTTTGCATTGGTATACAGTTTTTGTTATTCCATTTTCTTAGCTGATATAGAGATTTTCCGGTTTGGTGACTCTTGAATATGTAACATAAATTGTCCATGTGAAAAACAGTCAGTGTGTAACTGTAAGGCCCACAATTGTAAAGATTGTTCCCTGTGCTTTGTTGATGGTTATTGCAAATGACAATGAAATTGGAAAGTTCAATTTCCTAAAGTGTAATGATGTATCCGGTGGAATCATAGGAATGCATGGAATGAAGATATATTCATCTGTGAAAGGTCCTGTTAAGATTGTTGTTTCTATGATATTGTTTGTTAATTTTTTTTTTACTGCAAGCTATGTGCCATTGCAAAGGTTAGATTGGTTTATATTTCACAACATGATAATTAGTACACCAAATTTCAGTTGCAATACATGCGGTGGCATCCCTGGCAAATATAGCTGTTGGATAATTAACCACTTTATCTGCTTTCACAACAGTGTCGATGGATTTGTATTTGACTACTTCACTTGGAATTTTACATTGAATAATAGCGTTAAGTTCATAGGCATCTTCGTATTGACCTGCAAGAATAGCTCATTCACTCAGTCAAATGGAATTCTTATAATTTGAATATCTGCAAAAACCTTTTAAACTAACTATTCTTTTGATGAAATTAACTTACAGAAGTTAAAAGTCAAAGAATTTTGCCCTTAACTCTGATCAGCTGGCACTTTTTCGTACCCAATTTCCCACAAGTGATGCAAAAGTTTTTGTGCGGATCGAACAGTCTGCAACTAGACATTCATATTTTGAGTTAAGTTTAATGCCTTCACATGGAACAAGAAAGTAGAGTATTTGAGGCAAGCATTTATTCCATCTGTTGGTGTTGATTGAAGAATAACCGGTAACATTTGTCTGAAATCTCCTGCAAGCAATATTACTGCATTCCCAAATGGTCTGACATTGCCAAGCAAATCTTGCAAGGATCGACCAAGAGCCTCAAGTGATTTTTTGCGTACCATTGTGCATTCATCCTAAACAATAAGTTTGCATTTCTGCAATATTTTTCCCCATATTGAATGTTTTGGAGATGTTAAACATGAGATTTTTGAAAAATTGAATGTTTTAAAGTAGAATAAATAATTCTTCTACTTGGCAGCAAGGTCACAGGTATTCCTCATGCAGCAAGGGCTAAGGCTATGTCATTTTGTTACTAAATGGCTGTCAAAATCAATTTAATTAGAAAGGTTTTACCAGTTACTTCTGGTGCTGTTCAAGGTAGCAGTAATTTCCAAATAACTTCTATTCTCACAGTCAGTAAATTAGGTGACTAAAATAGGATTTATCCATGTTTTGACAATGCCTTATTGACTGTAATTAATTTAGGAGACTAAAATAGGATGAGGGATTAGAGATGGACAGATAGAGAGGAAGATATATAGATAGAAAAGAGAAAGTGAGAGGAAAATAGAGAAAGAGAAGGAGATAGAGAGATAAAGGGATTGATAGATAAACAGAGAGAGGGGGAGAGTTAGAAACAGAGGGATGAGACAGAGGAAAGGAGAGAGAGAGGGAGTTAGAGAGAGAAAGGGGCTCAAAGAGATGGAGAGGGTGATATAGAGAGAAAGATAGATTGAGAGAGGGAAAGGGAGAGATGGATAGAGAGAGATATTAAGAGAGGAAGAGAGAGGGGGAGAAAAACAGAAGGTGAACTACACTTCACCGTTTGTTTCCTCATTCAGTAGAGAAGAAATCTTTCGAGACTGAGGCAATTTTAATGTTTTGTTATTATCCAGAGTACCCCTTTTTTTTGGGGGGGGAGCTAGATTTTCCTCACATTAGAAACTGACCAGGTTATCTGTACTTTCACTTAACAAATTAATAAAACAAAAACATATTGTAGAATTTGAATTTAACATGAAAATACTATTTTAAAAAATAGCACGATAACATAAGTGCATAAGTGCCACTTTAGGTACTCCTTGGGCGTTGAGTTCCATGGCAATCAGCATAATTATTTAATGGTCGCTCCCTTAGCCCCCCCCCCCCAGTCAAGGCTAATGCATGCGCAGGTAACATTTTTTTTTATTTACTGACGTTGGCTTAGTAACTAAACGATTTGATAATTTCGTAACCCTTAAACGCATGCCGGAAGATTTAAATTGGTTCATTATTGTAATGAAAAAAAAAAAAAGTTTCATTCAACACAAAACCAAAAACACATTAATGATAAATGATTTATTATTCTATTCATTGAAATTTAGTAATTTTTAAATAAAAAAGTTAAAAAAAAAAAGTTAATAAAAAAATAGTTGCTTATGTACGCATAAAAAACTTTTTTTTTTTTTTTTTTTGTTTTTTTTTGGATTAGGTCCACCTTATAATCACCCCCAACCTCCTCATCTTAAGAACAGCTTCCGGAATAAACACCACTTTTGGAGGGGGGCGGGGGGGGGATATTTGCAAAATTTAACTGATATTTGTTGTCAGCATACCCACCCGAAAATACTATTTAAAAAAAAAAAAAAAAAAAAAAAAAGAGGGGTTCAGTGGCCGTGGCAGAGAAGTAGATTTATTTATCAATAAAAGTTGCGAAGAAGTAAATTTATTTATCAATAAAAGTCGTCATTTAAAAAAGAAAATTGTGGAGGTGGACCTAAATGCAAATATTTACCCAAAAAATTATCCCGAAGTTTATTACAAAAACGTTTTGTTTTCGCACTATTCAACAATTTGTTCATCCGCGCATGTAAATTAAAAAATATTTGTAAAAGTGAGAAGTTATCAGTAAATGATTTAGTTTTTTTTTTAAATTTATTTATTTTTTTTTTTTTACATTAGGTCCACCTCCACGAATGTTAAGAACGGCTTTCAGAATAAACACCCTCAACCTCTCCATATTAACAACGGATTTCGGAATAAACACCAATTGGGGGGGGGATATTTAAAAAAAAAAGTCGATAAAAGTCGTCATTTAAGAAATTTAAAATCAAATGTTTGTAAAAGTGAGAAATTATTAATAAATGTTTAGTAACATTTTTCAGTGCTAATGCAGAGAGTGATCCGCGCTATTTTTTAAATCGTATTTCCATGTTTAATTAAAGTTGTTTTTTTTTTATTCAATTGCAAGGTTAAAGTACAGAATAGGTACAAAACACCCTCCCCTCCCATGTTAAGAATGGCTTTTTAAATAACATTATTTCAGCATGGATCACTCTCTGCATGAGTACCCATTTTTCTTTTAATATTCATAAAAAGTAAAACTTTTTTCAAAATAAATAAATAAATGTTTGTAAATGTGACAAAATCGTTTAGTTACGGCAACGTCAGTAAATAAAATATGTTACGTGCAGGGTGGGGTGGGGGACTAAGGGAGCGACTATTATTTTTTCCTGCTGGTCGCCATGGAACTCAACGCCCAAGGAGTACCAAAATGTAATTTTTTTTTTGTCAAATAAATAAATTTCAAGCAATTTTTGCAATAAATAATAGATAGCAACTTCGTTAATTTTACGACTCGCCCCAGCATATTATAAACACCCTAACTTCCCCATGTTAAAACGGCTTTCGGAATGAACACCCCCAACCTCCCCATATTAAGAACGGCTTTCGAGGTTTATGGAAGGGCGTTTTATTTTTTTTTAACATGGGGAGGTTAGGGTGCTTATAATACGTTGAGGCATGTCGTAAAAATGAAACAGTTTAGAAAAAGTTAAAACTTTTATGTAAACAATGCCGTGAAAAGAAACTAAACAATTAAAACGTAATGTTTCATGAGTGAAAAGCCTTAACATAAAGGAATTTAAAATTAAAAAATTGGTAAGTACATAAACGAATTTAAATTTTTAAAATATGGGATTATTTTTTTTTTTTTGTGCTAATGCAGAGAGTGATCCGCGCTATTTTTTTTAAAATCGTATTTTCACGTTTAATTAAAGTTTCATGTTTTTATTCAATTGTAAGGTTAAAGTACAGAATAGGTACAAAACACCCTCCCTTCCCCATGTTAAGAATGGCTTTTTAAATAACGTTATTATTTCAGCACGAATCACTCTCTGCATGAGTAAGTTTTTTTGTTTTTTTTTACTTATCTGGTAATTTGAGAGTAGTTGAAACGGAAGTTACCAGAAATAAAACCGGGCAAGTCTTGCAGAAACGACTTTGAAAAATATTTATATTTTATTTAATATTTTAATAATTCGCGAGGTAAATTTATTTTAATGACATAAAAACATCCCTCGACTCTAAAGATGGGTTGTCTGAAAATTTCAAATAAATTGGTAATGTAGAAATATGGTTTTATTCACTTTTAATGAACCAAATTTACATTTTTATATATATAATCATTTTAAAAGACCGTTGTTTGCTCTATCTAATAGTTTAGATTACAATAGTTTTAAAACAATTGTCTTTTCAGAGCGTTGAATACAAGAAAAAAAAGCAAATTCGCACAATTTTCTTATTTCAATTCAAGCTAGGTCAAAAACCTGTTGAAACAGCTTGCGATATCAACAAAGTGTTTAGCCCAGGGACTACTACTGAACGCATAGAACAATGGTGGTTTAAAAAATTTCATAGCAGCGACGAGAGTCTTGAAGGTGATAAGCATAGTGGTTGGCCATCAGATGTTGACAATGATCAATTAAGAGCCTCAGTCAAAGCCAATCCACTGTTAGAGAAATTGCTTCTAAATTAGATGTAACATATGACAATTCCCAACCACTTGAGATTGGAAAGGAGAAAAAAAAAAAAAAAAACATTGATAAATGGGTGCCTCATGAATTGAAAGACAACCAAAAACGCTGTTATGAAGTGTCATCTTCCCTTCTTTTACACAATAAAGAGCCCATTTCTCAACCGCGTTGTGACTTGCGATGAAAAGAGGGTTATTACAACAATCAGCGATACTTAGCTCAGCAGTTAGACACCAACGAAGCTCCACAACACTTCCCGAAGCCAGAGTTGCATCAAAAGAAGGTCATGCTCACCGTTTGGTGATCTGCAACAGGTCTCATCCATTAGTTTTTTTAATGCCGGCGAAACCATTATGGCAGACAAGTATTGTTAACAAATGGATGAAATGCATCAGAAACTTTAATAACCAGCATTAATCAACAGAAAAGGCTTCACTGCACATTGCTAAACCAACCCTTCAGAAGTTGAACGAATTTGGCGATAAAACTGCCTCATCCGCCATACTCTCCAGACCTTTCACCTACTGACTACCACTTTTTCAAGCATCTCAACAACTTTCTGCACAAGAAATGCTACAAAAACCTAACCGATATCAAAAAACACCTTTAGCAACTTCATCGCCACCAGAACGCAAGATTTTTATGTTACTGGCATAAATACACTTGTTTTGTGTAGGCAAGTGTTGATTCTGAGTGTTTATTTCGATCAATAAATTTTTGTTTGAGCAGAGATATGTGCATCTGAATTTAAATGTTAAAAACTGCAAGAACATTTTTGTCAACCAGATAATATCTGATATGCCTCTCTTATCACTGCCATGATTTTAGCTGTGATATCCTTGTTCAGTTCAGGAATAGTCTGGGATTTTTTTGATAGACATTATCTTTGAGAACTCTGCAGATATAATCTAGAAGGAACTAAACTCTAGAGAATGTGGAGCACATTCAGGATCAAACCTGATGAGATGATCAATGAAGTACTACTCCCCAATATTACTGAACAATGATAAAAGACTGCTGGATATTCATGACTGAAACTTGGTGGACAAGTCAGGTATATATATATATATACAGAAATTTACTTGTATGAAATATGGTTGGAATGCAGGAAGGATAGTGAATTTTATTGATGATTAGAGTAGGGAGTGATCCTGCATGAAATTATTAAACATCTTTTTTGACTATTTTTTTTTTAATCTTATATATCACTAGAATTCATTACTAATTTTTAGTTCATAAAGCATTTTCCCCAAATCAACATAAATCTTAAGATAAATTGCTTCCTTTTTTTTGTCCTTTACTCCTCACATTCTATGAACCATGTTTCTGACAAGAGAAAATTGCTGTTTTGGGGTTGGAATCTATCCATCTCACTTATCTTTGGCTGTTTTTTTTTTTTTTTTACCTTGGAGATATATATATATTTTTTTTTTACTCTTTACACCAAATGGCTTAATACCTCACCTCAAGCAATTTCCACAAAAAAACAAAAGCATGTTTCTTGTTTTTATAGCATATTAACCCTTTTCAATTATTTTTGTCATCATATTCAGTTTAATATCTCTTTTACATGCTTGCATGTGTTGAATGGCTTTTTAGAAATTGACTTCAAAACTTATCTCTGGCCAGGTCATTATCACTCCTTCAAATCCATCCTTATTTCCTCCCAGGTTTTCCTTGAACTTTTGCCAACTGATCCTGCTCCCTCAACTGTTCCACATTTATTAAACTCATTCATTCTTTCAATGTGACCAAACCATCAAAGTCTCCTGTTCTGCAAACATCTTATATACTCCAGATTTAATTTTCCTAGTGTCATCAGATCTAAGCTCATCTTTAATACATTAAACATTAATCGTATAATTATCATTTCATTATCATTTCTTTCCATGAAACATGTCCTCAACCTTCACTGACCAAGTCTCACTTCCATACATTACACTATGCATGCAGACTTCTCTTAATCAACAATTACTTTGCCCGTTATTATGTTAAAGAAAAATTACTTACTTCAATGTAATCAAACAAGTTGGAATGCTTTTGGTCCGAATATCCCAAAGTTTTATTTCCGACTGCGACACAGTGAAAAGCGTATGTGTTGTCTCATTGTACTTAACAACGTTAACATTATTAGGATGACCTGTAAACGTTTGCAGTTCCAAACCAGTATTCAGATCCCAGGCTTTTGCTGTACGATCTAAGAAATAAGCAGAATAGGATTACAACAAAGAGAAATTAAATTTGTACATTAGTTGTGAACCTTTAAAGCATTTTTAATAGTATTTATTAATAGTTTAATTTTCTGCAGAGAGCAAAAATGTTGACTGCGTTGATTTACTTTTGCTGCTGATAAATATCTTCTGTAAAAAAAATATTCAGGCCATGTAAAAACATGTATGACATTGAGTGTTGCCTGACTCCAGAGAAATGACAATGCAATGATTAGGTGGATACGTAATGTAAAGCCAGACTAGATCCAGAACATTAAGTAAGATACTACTTGAGAAATTGGCCATCCTAAGAATTCATATCCTAATGAGGGCAAACTGTCTTTGTTAGTTTGGCCATGTTGAAAGTAGTGAGGGGTATATCAGCACTTACCTAAGATTGGACAATCAAACGAAAACTGGGTGCTCTAAGAAAACATGGAAATAAACTATCAGACAAGACTAAACAGTGGCAAATGGACACAGTTAATCCCCACAATCGTGGTTACTGGAGACAGTTATACATATAGACTAGACTTTAAGCCTGTTAAAAACAAGCAAAAGATATAAACTGCTGATAAACTGCGGACATATGAGTACTTTATACCAAACTTTTAAAATACATATGGTATTGTGATGACTAATTTCTATTAATACTTAATTCTGCATCGAATAGATACTATAATACTTAGTTTGCTGTACCTTATAACAAAGATTTATACAAAATTTCAGCCAGCTTGGCCAAGCAGTTTAAAAAAATAAAAATAGGTGAAATGGACAGATATTAAGAAAAATATAATATAGATTTAGTTGCATTAGGTATTCCTACTTATTAAATTTCATTGAGAAAAAAAGGGGGGGGGGGGCTTGTACACTGATAAAATTTCCCAGTGAATATAAGCCACTTTATCATAAAAAATATATAAGAAAGGGTTCTGGAAATAGTTTTACCTTTACTACTGGTAAATAATAACTTTTCAGTGGCATAGACTGATAAGACCGGTTTGCAGTGACCTTCCACCACATGGGAACAGAACACAGGCGAACTACGGCCACCAGTGTTAACCCGTGTTATACAGCCTCTAAAAAGAGAAAAGAAAAAAAATTAAAAGATCAGACAATTTATGAAAATTCAAACAAAAAAAAAGACTTATTAAATCTACATTTATCTGCATATGTAGATGCTTACTTGGAGGAATCCTGTAGAAAGTAAAAGTCAAAGATAAAAGCGATGATCAACGGTTGTGGTGCAATAAATCCCCCAGGAAAGGGGAAGCCCTAGATAATTTCAGATACGATGGATTATGTTCTAAAAATGAGTTTAGCAGCAAATAAGTCAGATAAGCATAGATGAAATGCATTTTTGTTTTATGTTTAAAGTACAACTACTGTTCTATTTATCCTGAGACTATAACACATAAAAATGAAAGGAAAAAATAGTAATAAAATTTTTTTAAAAAGGCAAGAATACAGCTGAAATTTCAACATGTCCCACTAGTTTATTAACTGTTAAAAAATAGTTATGCAAGCAGATTTTTGTGCCTAATTTGCATCTTATCTTTTTACTATATATTTACAATATTCTAAAAGACTATGTTGTCTGATTGAGCCATTTTGATAAGTATAAATAAAATGCTTTTAGATTTATTCATTTAAAACACACACACACACACATATATATATATATATACACATACACACACACACTAGCAGGGCGCCCAGCATTACCCAGTCATAAAATATGACTAAATACGATATTTTGATTAATGCAGATTTCGTATTATATTGGACCCAATATATAGGAATTATTTAAAAAAAAAAAAAAAAAAGCCTTGTGCGCCACCATCAAGAATCGAAACCAAAACATTTAGCTTAAGATTTATTTTTTCCTCTGCCATTAATGACTGAGCTATGAAGACATGTTTGCTGCAAGGATAAAAATTAAAACATCAACCAATAGCTACTATGTTATGCATGCATATTTGTAACGCTGGCATTGGACCTTCACCTGGCAATTACTCTTATTTTCACAATTTTCCCAGGATAAAACCCAAATATAAAGTTTGGCATGGATTCAAATACCCTATATATTAAGTTTCATGTCTCTAGACCAAAAACTCTATGAGTTTGGTAGGCAAAACTATTAAAAAAATATATGTATACATAAATATATATGGAAACAGATTTGTGTTTACTATAATATTACACAAGTATAAATCATGTAGAATATCTACATCAATATAATTACATATAACAGTTAAGTAAAGATGATCCCATAAGAAAAAAAGAATAGGGAATTAAAATTAATGTTTAAAAGAACATGCAAATTAGATCTTTTGCTAGTGAATGCAATTCCACGACCCATATATAACAAAGTTGTATTTTTTTAAATAGAAAAAAAGGGTTTTTAATATGAATATCAATATGCAAAACCCCAAATTTATAGGAGTATAGAACACAAATCCGAGGGTCGTTGCAAGAATAAAGACTTATTTTTTTTTTTAACTCAAAAAGTTGAAGAGCTACGAAGACATGAGTGATACCATGAGATGAGCGACTTTTTATGCTCCAGAATTTATTTTTCTACATGGTCACCACTATTCTCAATGCACTTTTGCTAGGAATTTAATGACGCATCTATGCTTCTGATGCATGTCCATGACAGGGATTGTTTTCTTAGAGTCTCACACTATCAATACCTGCAACTCTCAGTTCATGAATACGCAAGTTCAGTGATCATAACAATGCCATTTGCAATCTCCTCTGATCTATTCAGGCAGAATATAAAAATAGGATACATTACTTTTAGATCACTCCTCGTACTAGTTTAACAGACCACAAGTGATTTAGCCCAGGCATATCAAACATGTGACCTGTGGGCCACATGCGATCCATTGCAAGCTCATTTGTAGCCCACCACAAACAGACGACTTTAAACGAATTTGAAAAAGTGGTGCAAAGAAAAGAAAATATCAAAAATATGTGCGTCTGAAATGTACTGAGCATTTATCTATCTTTGCTTTACATCCTAAATAATGAAGTTTCTAAAATCAATTGCTTGTAATTATCTGATCTGTGCCTAAACCTAAATGTAGATTCCACGAACAAAGCTTCTTTCTTAGAACTGCACGCCTGTGGTACTCTTCCGATTACCTGCTTTCCAGCTGACTACAATATGATCGTCTTCAAGTCCAACGTAAACAAGTTTTGGATGAACTGTCCCCCTAAGTAATCCAATTTACAAAATTCCCACTACTTATGTTTACTACGCTATCATCACATGACTAATGTATAAGCATTAACCCTTATCCTAGAGTGGCCTCCACGCCTTGATAAGTGGTGATACCTGTGTTAAAAAAAAAATTTTTTAAAAAAAAAAAAAAAAAAAACATGAACTACAGAAATTTCGGCCGGACTTACTAAAGATTGTTGAATAACAAAGTGTCAAAGACCAGAGATAAAACATGAAAATTGTTTGAATATTTGATAAATGTCCATTGTTAACGTTTGTAGTTTACGCTTATTACATTTGTTGCAGTTTCATTCAAATACAAGAGAATCACATATGTTACTGAAAACTGCTGGGTCCTTCAGCCTCACTTTCAGGTGGACTTTTTTCTTTTTTTTTTTTTTTTTTTTTTTTTTTCTTTTTTAGAAAGAAACTTTCCTCTCCTCTCACTGTTTTTTTTCTGCTTGAGCAAAAGCATAGTCGCCTATCCGTCCAAACTCGGTCTTTTATTCCTCTCAAATCTTGTGAATTCTCGCGGGTAGTCTTACCCTCTTTCCCATAAAACCAACCACACCTACTGCTGCTTCTTCCTCTCTCAACCTTTGTGTATTGATAGCAAACAGAACAGACCTTCTGTCTTTTGGAGGTGAATGCATTAGAAGACTTACTACTACAGTTACCTTTTAATTTTTTTCTTATGTTAAAATAAAGGACAGATTTATATCTCATGCTAATTTATGTTGTTATATTGTTTTTTTTTAACTACATGTACACTTGTATTCTTGAATAAAACCAAACAATTTCAGGTTTCTAAATTAAAAGAAAACATTCTTCAATAATTTTTATTAAACGACTTCAATTATAATCATAAGAGAGCAGCCATCATGACAACAAAAACTCCTGTGGTCCCTTGCAGGATCAAGTTAAATACAATCGTTTAATCTATGCAAATAAATTACCAAATATTTTATAAATTCAAGAAAAAGTAAATAAAATAACGAAACTTGAATACCTGTTTGGATCTGGTGAACCAGTGCCTGTATTGCAAGTTAATCTTTTGAAAACATCGTTATTCCGTTTTCGTGTGACTGACGGTGAACCTTGGGGACTTGCAAGTTCACTGCTGCAAACAATAAAACGCGAGCATTTTACTTATACATACAAATACATACATACTTGGTGTGGATAATGTTCATTCACAATTTTCAACTGTTAATTTATGCCTATTTTTTTTTTTTTTTTTTTAAACTTTTGTCATTTTTTTTTCTTCATGAAATCTATACCCATTTTATTTTTAGAGAATTGATTATGGCTAATTTTGAACCTCCATATTTTTGGAAGAGATATGGGGGGGGGGTCCTTACAATCAATGCTGAATGATAAGATTTTTGACTTTCTCTGTCGTAGGAGGCTTGGTTTAGTTGTTTTATGCCATAATCTACCTTTTTGGGAGGTTATTTAATGCTGAATCCAGTAATTTTGGAAAAACTTCAAGTTCTATATATCTCCAAATATTTATTCATGGTGCTTGGTTTGGTTGTTTTGTAGAGGAAGATCATTGTTTTTTTGTTTGTTTTTTTTTGACTGCAGAACATGTTTGAGTTTTGCAAAGAGAATGGAAAAAATATTTGGTTCATTTTAGATCAGGAAGCTAGCATCTTCAGACAAACTGATTTGGTAGCACTAGGACTACAGCAAGAGAATGTTAAGAAAATGTTAGAAAGGAATACAAAAGGCAACATCACGATTTGACTTTGTCGGAATACTAGAGTTTGGGGCTGAAGATAATAGCAACACTTCACTTCTCTGAAGACTTTAGGCTGAACACCAAGGCTATATCGGCATTCCAAGCAAGAAAGTAAAATTCTGGATGGATCAAGTATCTGCAAGTAGGCTAAATGTGTGGCAGCAAGACTTGGCACCTTGACATATCAGCCACACCTGATGGTCAGAACTGTTGACCATACTTCACCTGACCTACTTGTGTGCAGCAGAGTAGAATGAGACTAACAAAATAGGCTGCAACTAAAGATAAGCTAAAGACCAAGATCATTAGATCTTTTGGAAGTTAAAGTCAGGAAACAGTGATGAAAATATATGGCAGATTCCAAGTTCCTTTTGAAGCTGTCAAAGCTAAAAGATGGGTTCATCTATAGAACAAGCCATGAAGACAAACTGACCAAAGTGTGAATATTAAAAAAAAATAAATAAATAAAACTTATTTTTTTCTGAACAAATATCCTCCACAACTTGTGCATATATATATATATATATATATATATATATATGTACACACACGAAGGTGTGGAGAATATTTATAAAAAATAAGTTTTATTTCTTTTAATATTCAAAAAACTTAGGTCAATTGTGTGCATATATAAACTCATTCAAGGTCTGAGGAAGGAAAAGGTTTCTGAAAATTATTTTCAAGAATATCCTACCAAAAATGCAGAATAAAAAATTGGGATTTATCTTACTTCTAAAATCGTCAAAAATACTCGGTATGAAACAAGTTACATTTTTTCACCTACATTATGATTTTCTATGAACTAATTACGTGCTTACACGTGTGTGTGTATAATATTATATATATGTGTATATATATGTATATATATAGCTTTTAAAAATGATACTTTTACTAAAATAAATATTCTTTTTGAAAAATATATAATCAAATATGTAGTTTTTGCAGAACATACAACCAGTTTGTCTCATTCTTCAAATTAATCTACTCACCCGTATTTAGGTTTCAAAGAATCTGAAGCACTGTTGACTCGGCGCAGTGGTACAGGTGAAAGACCAGCTTCAGATTCAGAACTTTTCCTTCAAAGAAAAAAATAAAATTAATTAAATAATTAAAGACAGTTGTTTTTTTAAATACATTTTGTTCTTTACTAAATTTTGCATAGTAACCAGGCCTGCTCAATGTGATTTATTAGATTATTTTTCTGCTTGCTTTAACCACTTCCACACTAGATCATGTTAACAATACATAAAGAATTAAATGAAATTAAAATTTTTAAAAATTATGACTTAATTTAACATGAAGAGATGAAAAAAAAATCATTTAAACATTATTTTTGTTTTGTTTTTTAATTACTTTTTTTTTTAGGTATTTACTATGTACTTTAGATAAAATAGACTTGTACAAATATGATGCAGTAATAATATCTTATAAAAATGATAATATCCAATACATATTTCTATTTTATGTCCATAAAATTATTTTCCTATCAGGTTCTATCAATAACAAATCTCTCCATTTTCAAAGCCCAATAAAAATAATTTTAAGAAAAAAATAATTACTACTTAATGATAAATGCAGTTCCCATTCTTATTCAAGATATTTTTCTAGTCAAAAGTAATGACAATTTAGAATCTGTCCAAGAATCAACTGTTCAATTTAATTTAATTAAATTTTGTAGTGCAAACGAGAGATGCTGTGCTAACCCTCGGGTCTTATTCTGGTTTGGGACATCAAATGTAATATTGCCATGCCTTGGATATATCTCAAAATCAAATCTTGGGGGCCATGATAGTTGGAACCTGTTGTTTTGTCAATCCTTCTGCACTCACTCTGTGCCTTTAAAGATCCACAAAACTGGATATTGGCACAGTTAGTTAGAAATCTTATGTAAGTTTCTGGTTAGCATTTATTTTCTGTCAGAGAAAGTGTTGTCTTCATCTGGAGGACAGGATTGTCAATTACACCATACCTGACAAGGTTTATAAGCCTGCGAGCCAAAAGAAAATGGCTGTGTATAAAATGGACAAGACATTTTTGTCTTAAAAATAAATCTATCATTATAAGCCTCTTTAAGTTGGGCCGTCTGAAGGGGGAAAAAAAAAAAAATTAACCAAAGCCAAAAAATGCAACATTCTGATTTCCTGTCGTTGAATACTATTGACTGTTTATGCACATTTCCTTTGCATTTATAGGTAATTAATTTTCGTTAATTCTTGTGTTAATTTCTGGTAACCTGACAGTAGAATGCTAACCTACATACAAAGTCAAGAATTACTTTGTGATTGGGTTGGAATCTCAACTGGTAGTAATTATATTTTCCTACACCAATGATTGTGTAAGCATTAAATACTGTAGGTATAAAAATATTACCATTTATATAGTTTTATTATATCATCTTATTTGCCAACACTGTTAGCCTATTACATTGTAATAGGCTGCAAGGGTCGTTCCTCTCTGCATTGTCAACTGCAAAAATGCTTCTAAGCCTAGAAAAAACCCGTTATTCAAAAAACATACTACCTTCACTTCACTAACAATTAGACACACGCGGAGTGTTTTAACCTTTTAAATTATGTATAATATGCCATCCTTAACTGTCAACCCGTTGAACACAAACTTGCTTTGACCTGTGCATTATGTAAGCCTCTAGTCATTTGAAACTATGGGACAAGGTGTTTTACTAACTGATAGCTGTAGTAAATATAACCTTCAATTTGTTTGACGTTAATATTTAAGGGGATTTTCATGCAGCAATATATAACAAAAAAAAATTTTTTTGTTAAAGTTTATTTCCGTTAATTACTCATTGTACCAGAGTAGTTTTTCAAAATATTTTTTTTTTTTAATGTCAAATTTTGGGGGACATCCTATATGTGGATATTCTCAAACCAATAGAAGTCAGAAGACATACTGTGACAAAAACATAAGTGCTTCCAAATGATGGGAACCAATAAAGTAAAAGGTATTTTGTGTAAAAATGGAAACAATATAAACTATACCCCATCGTGTCAAGAGTGTCAACACTTTTGGTGAGTGCCTTAAAGTCAATATCACCCGACACATAGGGTGGTGTTGTAATTTCTTCACGAGACGATTCCAGGACAGGAATCAAAGTATTATCTAAATCCGGTGACTCTGCCGGATACAGTAATTCCATGGGTGTAGCAGTTCGTCTTCGAGCCTGAAAATAAAAATAATGACGTGAAATAACTGAACTATTTTTGTTGCAAAATATCTTTTAAAAAAATTTTAAATATATATTTTTTAAAAATAAAACTGAGGTCTAATTATGCTGTTGATATCAATGGCTCTAAAAATCTATATTTGAGATTTTCTTTTAAATTTCATTTATTCTAGATTGAGCACATAATTACAATATGTACATAAAAAATATGAAGATGTGAACCAAAAATAAACCATTAAAACAGTCCATTTTTTTAGTGTTAACTACACCTTAAACAAATGCACTTTCATAAATATGATACAGAAAGTTTTTTTATATAAAAATGAATAGTAATTTCCAATACATATTTCTATTTTATGTACATAAGATTGACGCTTTTGCATCTGAAGTCATTGATGTGAGGGAGGTAACTCCGTTTGATTAGGATTTGTTTTTCCAGAAAAAATTTAGGACCCTGAAACTGACAACTTTGAGGAATTGTACTTTTTATCTAAAAAAAAGTGCAATGCTAGTTGTAAAAGAATTGTAATATGTATTAAAAACATTTTAATATTAAAAAAGAATGAAATAATTTACAAAAAAGTTGATGCAACTTTTTTGTGTAACAAAAATGTAGTCTTTAGCATTACAAAAAAAAAATAAAAAAAGGTTTATTTTTTTTTAACAAGTACAATTCTTTGAAATTATGCTCATTTCAGCATACCAAAATATCTTGAAAAATAAAAAATTTAGTCAGAGTTATCTCCCTTACATCAATAACTTCAAATACTAAGTGACATAAAATTTATATTTTTCTATCTGGTTCTATCAGTAACAAATTATTTTCATTTTTAAAGCTTGATCAAAACAAAAAAACTTGCTAAATGATAAATGCAGTTCCTAGTGTTATTTAGGCCATCTTTCTATTTGTCTTATTAAAATCATTTTTCTATCTGTCGAAAGTTTTAATGTCACATTTATCAAATTCACTAGTTTCTTTTTTTCAATTCATAACTCAACTTAATTTAGACTTGTCTTGTGCAGCAGAGATTTGAGTGGTCATCTTTGATATCACTAAACGTCACTGCACAGAGGGGGCAAGTAACTCCTAGAAAAAAATGTCTGGAAAATTATGCATAACCTCTATATTACCTTCTCTACAAAATCATCAGAGCCAATTAGGACTTACTTCAACAAATTTAAAACGAGCTTTTGTTTATTTTCACTCATAAAGTCTAAAAGTCACTTGAGGATGAGATTTAATGAGATGAATAGATATGAATGGGTATTATAAGAGGATTGAAAATAAATGAAATTAAATGTTTTATGATAAGTGTCTATTGACATCGGATTTGAAGATAGTCATAATGTAGTCCTCAAGAAAGCAATCTTGGAGCAACATATTCCACAGATGTGAAGTTCATGGAAAGAAACTTTTCATAGAAATTCTGTTGATGTTAGTCACACAAAGAAAAAGCTCTCTGCAGTTGTGGAAAGAAGAGTTTTAGCTGTATGAATTTTACAAAGTGGAACCAGAGATTGAAGCTCAGTCGAGTACTTTCCACAGAAATACAAATAGAACAGAGAAAGTTAAGAAATACCACTTCTAGGATAAAGTGAGGTGTAGAGAACAAGAGATTATCCTCCACTAGATTGTGAAGTGGATCTTTAACTAAAGGTGAGAAAGAGTGATCTGTGCAGTAGCTCACCAGATGAGACTAGTATTCTATTTTAGGATGTATCTAAAGCAATTACAAACCATTTTATTGAGCCTACTGCATTTTGGGTCTGTGGCACAGTGGTTAGAGTACTTTATGAAAAAAAAAAAAAAAATCAATTGTAAAAAGAGATATTCTCCTGGCGGTTGAAGGTTCAATTCTCAGTGTGGGCAACCGAAAAATACAATTACGAATTACTTTGGACCTCTATCCAGTCATGACTGACGAAACAAAAGCATGCTACCCCCGTGAAGTAAATAAAAGTTTCCGTTCGAAACTCCATCCAAATTCCAGAGTTCGACAAGATACACCTTAAGATGGTCGGAGGTTACATCAACCAAAACATTGTGCAAATCACATTCAAGATGAGAACAGTAGTCCGAGGAATCCAAATAATTAATACTCATCTCAAAAATTCAGAAATGTAATATTTTGTATCTATTTCTTTTGGTGGGGAGTTATGGGACCAAGGAACTTTGGTCATGTAAGAATCAATCAGACAACAATGCGTCTTAAATTATTAAAGAATTAAAACTGTGCTGATAGAAGAACAGGACAGATGCCTAATTGACAACAATGAGTTAACATGTTACAATGTCTCCCACAACACATTCTCACAGTAATTTATTTTTCTCCTTTTCATAAAAGAACAATTTGAACTTTGAACATTTGTGTATGTAACATGAACTTTCAAATGTATTGTTAGATATTGGACTCAATAGGTAGAGGATTGCACGAGGAAATAGGTACTTCTACAACAATAGATTGATTCAAACATTTTTGTTACAACTTAAGCAAAAGATTGGATATAAATCTTCCATTTTAAATTTGAATTGAAAGTCTGTCCTAGCCATTCTTTATGTCAAAGAATGTTTTGAACTAAAAAACTGAAGAATTTTTTTATAGGTGGCATTAAAAAACTTAAATGAAAAGAGGTCAGAAAAAATGGTGACTACATTCACCTTAAAACAAGTTTTTTTATTTTATTAGGTCTTAAAAACAGATAATTTTACTTATATCCTGATACTTATCAAATCTGTAGCTTTAGAAAATACATTACTTTCACTAATAACAAAAATAGTTAATCTTTAAATTGATAGATCAGCATTTATTATACACACAAAATAAAAATTCAAAAACAATTATGACAGTTCTTATTTAGAGATGTTTACATAAAAGATACAGTTTATTTTTTAGACATATCAATAAAATTGTTTTCGACTGCTTAATAACGGAAATAGGATTAAGGAAAAAGTCATAAACTGTTAGCATTGTTTTTGTATCTGTAATAGTAAGGTTAACTGCCCAATTCTCACTTTTCAAAGACTAATTTACTAATTCATTTGCAATTTCCAACTGTTAATTCCGTGCTTATTTTTAAAATGTTTTATACTTTTGTTGAAAGATTTCAGATTTTCTTAGCATAAAGAAGATTATAAAAAACTAAAATAAAAAAAATGGAATGAAACTAGTGTTATTTATTCCTAAAAAATAATTTTGCAAACAAATATCTGCAAAGGTATGATCAAAAACCTAAAATTTCATTATCTTAACTAAAGATTTTTTATTGTATTTTTATGATAATACTTAAGTTATGAGATAATTTGATATTATGAGATTGTTTGATAAGTAGGGCTGTGACAACAGCATATTCTTTTCATCATTTTGACTCTTGAGTATATATCCGCTTATATCTTATGTTTTTATATAGACAGATGTGGTTCTCGGGTGATTAAGTGTGTGTGTCGGATATATACCCGAGAATGAAAAGAATATTCTGTTGTCACAGCACTATTGATAAGACAACTATTTTCTAATCAAAATTGATTTTTTTATTGCTATGGTAAAGATCATCCAAAGTAACACTTTTTTAACCTCAAATTTGTAATTTGAGGTAAACAAAAAAAAAAAAAAAAAAAAAAAGTACATGCAATACAAGACCTGTTTTGGTCTAAGAAAAACATCCTAATATTAAATCTGACCCTTATTTCTCTAGATTAGGCACTTTTATCATGTAATATAAATCATATTTTGTTGGCTATGAATAAAAAAAACACAAATTGTCAGTTTAAACATTTAAACTCTTAGGCCTCTTGTGTTGAGTGCCATCCTCCCTTTTTATATTCCAGCAGTAGTCTGCCAACATGCCAGGGTTCTATTTTCCTTTAAAATGATTCCCCATCACTGAAATATCCTGATGGAATCCCTTGCCATGTTCACTCACATCATTAGGATTCTTTACAAAATTTTCTAAAGTGAAAATTTGGAAAAAAACCTAATTCGACAAAATGGCCAGATTTTTTTTATTTATTTTTTTTTTTACTTTTTTGAAGGTTGCAAAGTGTAATTAGAGCTAAATCTGTAGTTATAACCGAACTAAAAAAACCCAAAAAAACCTCTATACTTCAATTTGAGGAAAATAAATCCATAGTAATCAACTTGTATATTTAAAATTAAATATAATTCTAGAAAAAAATCAAGTTGGTAATATTAGGAAAATAAAATCCCTACACTTTAAGTTTCTTTTTAGTTATATTTTAATTTTTATGATTTTGAAAATTAAAATTTATTATCTTAGATATACAACAAAACTTGGGAATTTTTCATACTTGATAATCTAAATTGTAGAAATTTATTAAATTTCCACGATCCTTACTGTTCATGTGTATGAGAAACAGTAAAAATCAAATGGAAATCAAATTTATGCAAGTCAGATTTTCAAGCAGAGAAAAAATATCTAACATTCATTTTTACAAAATTAACTTCTTGGTGATAAACTTTCATTTTTTTTTTTTTAGTCAAAATAAAGACAAAATAGGCTATTTAAATTGGATTATAAATTAAACTGAAAATGACAATTTCGGAAACCTAAGTTAGAAAACTTAAACCTTATGTAATAGAAAATTATTCACATTTAATTCTATAAAAAAATTTGAATAAAAAGATATCAATGTTTGACCAAAATGACAAAAACTGCTAAATATATCCAAATGAACATGTATTTTTAAGTAATAGAAAGGTCAACTTTTTATGAGACTTGAACTTGTATTACTTTGAACAAGTTAAAAATTCATGCACCAGCATTCCTAAAATATAAATACAGGATGACCTTACCTCTGAATTTTTTAAAAGCTGTCACCAGTGGAATTGTTAAAATTCACAATCCTTTCTACAATCCAACCATATTTGGTATACAAGAACTTCAGTTTATACTCAACTTGTCCAACTTTCAGTTAAGAATGCCCAATAATGTTTTAATACTGTTCAATCTTAACCTCCTAGGTTGTTATTTCAAAGCTAATGTCAATCAAAACAATCCAAAGATTACTGAACTGAATGTTCAAGTCATTTGTGCATGTCATCCAAGTGTGCTTATTAAACAGCAATAAAAACAAAGACAGTTGGACATTTTGTGTACCATATATGGTTGGATTGTGAAAAGAATTGTGAATTTTATTAATGATTCCATGGATGAAATTTTTTTTTCAGAGGGGGGGGGTATCTATACATCAACAACAAGCATTACAGGTTTTTATTTAAACATTCCATATGAAAGTTTGTATATACACTCTCAAAAAAAAAAAAAAAAAAAAAAAAAAAAAAATTAATTTAACTGATAAAAAAAAAATACTTCAAGACAAAATTATAATAAAAAAAAATAAATAAAAAATCAGTATTTAAACAGATTAGTAAACATTTAGTATAATTAGCAAAGGAACGAAATCTCTGGTAAACAAGGTAAGTACATGATTTTAATTTATTAGAATTTGAAATAAAATCCCTTACATTTTCAAAAGCCACCTAAAATATAATTTTGGATAAATTTACAATCAAATTCATGTAACAATAATTTAATGTGTAAAACCCTTTCTGAAGAGGACTCAAATGCAGAGGACTGGTTTGGTTTGTTTTATATCCAACTTCATTGTTCAATAAGAAAAAAAATAAAAAATTGCTGAAAATTAAAATTAAAATCATTGGCCATCAAAATAACGCCTTCACAAAAATTTATAATATATTTTTAAAAATTAAAGCATAAATAGTTTGCCGTGAAAAAATTTGAAAAAATTTAATACAAGTATTAATTTTCTGACAACTGATAGTCCAGCATCTCTTAATTGAAGAGGGTAAAAAACAAAATTTAAAAAATCGAAAGGAACTTGATAATACTGCTGTTGCCAGAGTAGTTTATCAGTGGCCAACAGATATCTGTATGTGCGCCACCAATTTGTTTACACTATGGCGATCTCTTTATTTTGAAATCTTATTTTACTTAAATCTAAACCTAGTTAGAGTTTCACAGGGAAATTCAAATAACATTTGTGTTGGTAAACAAACACCAGTTTATTTCTATGAAATAAAATTTATGTGCATGTCATACTTGTTTAAGTTTCTGACAATTCCTGGTGGTTTAAAAACATGGTAGATTATGGGTGTTTTAAAGAATTAAAGGTGAAATTACATCAGTAAAATGGTTAATGCAGTGAGGCTCTGAAACCAAGAATGCTGAAAAGTCCTTGTTAGACTTAGAAAATCATATAGATAAAAGTCGTTTGAAGATTTAAATAAAAAATATCTTAAAATTTAAATGCTGTCAGAAAACCAAATTCATTACTTAAACAATGTCTCTAACATTTGCAGCATATATGTAGGACTATACACAAATTGTAAAATTTGACTAATTTGCATATTGCGATACAAAACTATACATCCCAGAATTCCCCAGGATTTTATGAACATGGTGCGAGCTAACAAGGCTGTTTTTAGATGCCAATAGAGATTTACGATTATTAAAGGTGGTAGATTTGTCATAATTTTGCAATATTTGTGATCAGAAGGTTAAAGAAAACAATTATTAAATATGATTGATGCCAGTTTTCTAAACTTTTACGCCCATTGTACAAATAACAAAATGAAAAAGTTAAAATAAATGGCTATGTGAGGTGTTAAATTACTAACAGAAAATTCAAGTACAAAACTGACTTATCTCCCTTTCTTACTGTTCATTGAATTAATAAAAATGGAATGAGACCTGTGCCAGTAATTCACTGCTTGTACATACTTTTTAAGACAAAAATAGAATTTTGCTCAAGTTTCTATGATTTTGTCAATTTTATAAAATTAGCATATGTGATTCTTATTTTAAAAATTTTTTATAGTGGGTTAAAAGGGCTCCAACAGGAGAGCTGCGATGTTGAATAGGTTGTTTTCATAAATAACAAGGTTGAAATATACAGGGAAAATAAAACATAAAAAGGTTAAAAAAAATAAAGGGTCAAAAACTAGACATAACAAAAGTCTCTAACCACAATAGAAATGCATGGGAAACCAATTCAGAGAAGCATACATAAGTAAATAACATAGATATAATCTTGGAACGGTTTCAAGAATAAATGCTGAGACTAAAAGAAAAAGGACATGATTGAACATTAATTTGAATGATAGTTGCGACCCGTAAATAAGACATGTGATGGTAAACACATCAGAGTCATGAACATGTAAAAAAGTAGAGCAAGATGGAACACGTTCACTCAGTTCAAAATCCAGCGCCAGAAAGATAAATATCCATTTGAATCTAGTATATGCGTGGAGGAAGTCTTTTTTTTTGTTTTTTTGTTTTGTTTTTTTTAATTAGAAATTTGCCCAAGATAATTAATTCAGGGGCAATAACTTTAATATGGTTCATAAGAAATGAATGGTGAATATATATTAAGCCAATTTTTTAAATTATTCATTTTAAGATTTTTTTTTTGGTTACTTGTAATATTTTATTATTCTTTCTACTTGTTCTGTTTAAGTTTAAGAATTTAGTCTCACGTTTGAAGGGTGAAGGAGGCGGTGTAAAAAAAAAAAAAAAAAAAAAAAAAAAAATGGTTATAATCTAACTTCCGGTGTAGCTCTACCAGAAGTGGTGACAAGGCAATTCAGTTGGTTTACTTTTTTCTCTCACACCTATATCTCCCTTGTGCATGTACTATTTTTTTTTTGTTTTTATGATCTTTCTCTATATTTAATAGTCATTGAAAAGCTTTTACAGTCTTATTTTAATTAAGAATTAAGTTTATTTTTAAATATTGAAAACACTTTTTGAAACATTTTAAACTATTTTTGAAATATGTATCAGAGACGTTTTATGAGGTTTGAAATTGTTATTTTGATTTCAAAAATTTTATTTTTATCCTTTCATAAACATGTTTATTGTATAAAATTAAATAAACTTATTTTTAAAATAAACTATTTTTATAATTTCATAAACATATTTCTTCAAATAAAATAAAAATTTTCATTTTTTTGTAGACCAATGACGCTTCTCCCGGTGTGCTGAGATTAGGTAAATAAACACGGATTTAAACAATTGAAATCAATATTTTGCTTTTGTGCAATTTTTTAGCCAATACTGAAATGTTATAAACTTTAAAAAAAGAAATTATCTTTCAAACAGTACTATTAAAATTATTCAGCATAAAAAATATCCATTTTTCCTGTATAATAAACATGATTGATCCAAACCAGGTTCAAAATATTTCCGACTTAAATGTAAAGAATGAACACAAATTCATGAAATACAAAATTAAAACCAATCCTTTTTTTTCCCTTCCATTTTTGTATGTTTTTCATTTCAAGTGTTTAGTTTTATTTTCCAAATTATTTGTTAATATTGAATTCGATCATTCTTATGCAAGCAACTACACAAAATCGTGGGTAAAGCAAACATAGAAAAATGTCAAAACTAAATCTGTGAAGACAATCTCATTTTCATCAATATTAGAAAGGTTGACAGATCAATATGCAAGCTTCTCTACAACATGCAGCATGCACAAAAGAATCAACAGAGCAGTCATGGTATCCATGTCAGAAAATCAGTCAATCAAACGTATCAAGAGCTGCAAGTTCAAATGCTAAATAAGTTAACTTTAATACAGGATGATCCCCCCCACCCTTTCAAAAACATGTCACAGAATTGTTAATAAAATTTAAAATCATTTCTGCAATCTATAAAAAAAAATTGGTACAAAAACTTCATTCTATGCCTGACGTCCACAAAGTTTCAATCTGAATGCTTAACAGTCTTTACCATTCGATGATATGCAGGGACACTAGGTGTGATCCTGAATGGGCATCACATTCACCGGACCTTAGATTTTTATTTGAGGAGTTATTACAAAGATAATGTCTATCAAAACAATCTAAAAGATTATTACTGAATTGAAGAGGGCCATCACAGACAGAATGAGAGCAGTGACAAGAGTGGAGTGTGTCAGAGTTATTAATAATCTTGAACGGTGTACGTAGGTATGTTCATCACTGAACAGCAATTAAAACAAAGACTGTTAGTCATTTATGACTGAAACTTGGACGAGTCAGTCATAGTTTATTTGTACCAAATATGATTCAATTGCAGAGAGGATTAAACAATTTCATGGGTGGCATTTTTTTAAGGGGAGGGGGGAAATCATCCTGCATTAAATAGTTAAATGCCGAGTGAACATATTCAGGGGGATTATCTGAATAGTGTTTTTTAAGCGCATTTTTTCATATTTCTTCAGAATATGTTATCCTAACATTTTAAACTGTACGTCACTATTAAAGTGTCTTACACATATTTTAAGCAATTTTTAAAGTGTTTTTTTTTTTCATCTAAAAAAAAAAATAAATAAATAAATAAAATAAAAATAAAAATAAAATAAAAAATAAAGACCAAATCAAAAGCAAAATTACATTTCATCAGTTAATTTTATTTAAGATTGTATTAAGTCAATGTTTAGTGAAAAAAAAAATAAAGATTTGTTCAAAACAAATACAATTTAAAAAATCTCAATAGAATTGTTCTTATATTTCTTCAGAAATACTAATAAATTGCATAAATCAAATATCAATCTAATCTCAATTTTTAGTCAATATTTAAAATTATCGTGGTGAGCTAAAATATACAACATGTCCATAAGACTAGTAAATATAGGTGCAATTATCCACAACTATGGCAGACCATAAATGTATAATTCTAAGTTTGTTTTATACGGTTTTTATTTAAAACCTCATTTAGTTAAACCTAAACAAAAAAGTGTGTATACTTTTTTTTTTTTTTAATATTGTTATTTTTATTAGTATACTAAAACTTTGGGGTCAAATGTTAATTTTGATATAGTGTATTGCAATGTGGCCTGGCATCTGTTCACAAAGGGATTTAATTACACTTTTCAGCTTCCATATTTTCAAATTTATATCAAAACAGCAGTATTAAAATGATTAAAATTATGCAAGTTTTATCAAATTTCTTCAATTTGTTTTTCTACCGAGTGTCTTTCTTCGGACCACTTTTAGAATCCCCTTCCTGCACTCAACCATACAAATATGCAAAAATTTAAATCTATATGTGAACAAACATCTTGCTGTTCAGCCCTTAAAAATATTTGACTCCTATCACTGTAGCTCCTTACACATCAGTGGAAATATACCTTGTTTGGGATGAATAAAAGTCAATTTAAAGAATTAAAATGTGAATAGTTAATTCATAATGTTATATATATATATATATATATATATATATATATATATATAAACCTTAATATTTTTTTCTTTTTTAAATTCATCTTTAATATGAATGAATTTACTAGTTGTGGGTAATCTAAAGATTTCATTTCCATTGGCTAAAATAAAATATTTTTCTCACAAAAAATTGACAGAAATTCTTAATGTGTTATTATGTATTAATACTCATCACATGGAAACATTAAAATTGAGCAAAAGATTAAATATATATTAAATATATATTAAAAGTAAGCAAAAGATTAAATATATATTCCCATTAGTAATTCTTGGTATACTAACTTTATTCTATCGCTCCAGAATGCACTTCATTCTTGATACAATCTTTCACCTGTATCAGAGCCAGATACGTCCTAAGATGAGTACTGTTGCCACATCTGGGGAGGTGGCATTCTTTCCTGCCCTGATAGAGTACAAAAGCAACTTTGAAATCTAGTGGGAGTAGATAATTTGTCTTCCCTAAAGTCATTTTCCACAAAATGATCACTGCCAGTCTTTCTTTACTCTATCATTTTCCTAGAAGATAGACAGAGCTCTAATCTCTGGCCTTCCACTTCCATAAAATATTTCCAGCAAAAGGTTGTCTAGCTACGATCACTGTAAAGAATGTTCCTTTAGTCATCTGTACCTATAACTAAATAGAACATCCATGAACAAAGTTTCTTTTCAAGAACTTTCCATCTATGAAAAACAATACCATTAGATTACTTCCTGATGGACTACAATATGGTAGGCTTTTTTTTGTTAAAGTCCAATGTTAAATTCTTTTCAAGAATATAATATAAGAGCCAGGTATGTCCAAGGATGGAGCACTATTGCCACATCTGGGCAGGAGTTGCTAGAAAGGACTTATCCTGTCTTGATAGAGTTCAAAATAGACTTGTGGGGGGGGGGGTCCTTTTCTCTCCCCTGCAACCTCTTTCTCACAGAAGAGATGTTGCGTGTTTGCTTTATCATTATTTTCATGGCAAGTGCTCAGCTGAGCTCCATTCTATGGTCCCCCTCCTCGCCAAACTTTCACAAGAAACACCCGTCTAGCAGAAAACACTATCACTAATTTCCCCTACTCTTTATCTGTGCCTAAACCTAAACGTAGATTCCATAAGCAAAACTTCTTTCTTAGAACTGCACACCTATGGAATTGTCCTCCATTTTTCTGCTTTCCAGCTGACTACAATATGGTTGTCTTCAAGTCTAACGTACACAAGTTTTTGATGAGCCGTTCCATATAAGTTAAATTTACCGAATCTCCATTACTAACGGTTACTATATTGTCCAATTTCTACTGTACACTCTTTAACCCTTATTCTCGAGTGGCCTCTGGGCCTTGATAAGTGGGAATGCCTATATAAAAAATAAAAAATAAAAAAGCCGCCCACTTAATAAAATTCTGCTCTTTACATTTCATTTTCAATCGTCTCATCATCCAACTGTCAGCCTCATTAACCCTTTTCCTTGAATGATTTTGGCTTTGATGAGTAAGGATTCATTAGTATGTATGTGTGTATATATTAAACTTTGTTGATCATCATTCAATCCTGAGTAACGTCGTGTCTCCCTGCTAGTACATATTAAACTTCAGATATAAGCAATTAACCCATTTTATTGATGTATTTAGAAGTCCCAAAATCATCTGTTTGAATTTGCTGTGGGATCCTCATGAAAGTTGCAATACTATTTGAACTCATCATTTTCACTCATCTCATAGTATTGTTCATCATCCAACAACCTCATCCTTGAGTGGCTTTTGAGCATTGATAAGCAGTAACATTCATCAAAAAGAAAAACTCAATCGATACAATTTTATAAATTTTCCAAAAAATACAAAATTCTTAAGATTATTGATGGCTGAAATGTGATTTATGCTTGAAAATAAATTGAGGATTATCTTGATTAAAGAATAATCTAAATAAATGAGATGGTCATGAAATTGCCAATAAAATTTAAACTTTCCAGCAGTTTTACACATTTTTTTTTCGTATTAAAAAGGTAAACATCTTTTGATGAATGATGAAGATAGCATGCAATGGATGCAAACTGAAGAAACATGCAAAAAAAAATAAGGTTTGTTTTCCTTAAAAGAAAAAAAAAATACTAATTTTAGAAGAAAACTATCAAGTCTTAAAATTTCAAGGGGATTTTAAAGTTTAAAATTTCCCCAATTTATTATTGATGTTGAGCATTTCTTAAAATAAAATTTTTTATCTACTACTGGATCTTGTTATCTTGTTTTAGATTGTACCACTGCACACTGGATGACATCATTCATTAAAACAGGTGAGGATAGCTGTGCACATTAGCAGATGTCACAGAATAATATTAACCATCAAACCAGTGGGGAGTCCTTTAATGTTTTTTCTAGAAGATATGACCTGAAAAATATTGCCGGTCATCAACGAAAAAACATTTACACCGATGAGGTATAGTATACGACTAAAACTCAGTATCACTTGTTTGTGCGCATCTGGTGATGCCAAAACGAGATGATGTCATAAAAGTAATGTTTTCCATTAAACAAAGATGGGAATAATTGTGCATAGTGGATGACATTATGAAACTGGCGTGCATAAATTAAACAGAGGAGGATCCTTTATCTAAATGTGACCCTTTAATCACAGGTCAATTATTAGATGAAAGTCTAGACCTGAGTGGGGGTGGGGTTTAGTTTATCTTTCAAGTCAGTGTGCATACGTCATCTGTAATTACAGAGAATTACAGTTTACAAGAAAATTAATATGAAGACATTGACAACCTTAATTCCTCAAAACTATGTATCTGTGTTATATATATTTACAATCCAGAAGTAAATAGAGTTATCTGCCCTATGTAAACAAAACAGACTACATGTGGCCTTTGGGCCAAGATCAAAGTGTAGTATCTGTTCCGGCAGATACTGCAAGCTATGACTAGCTATGACTAGCAAAGACCAGATGTGGGGGCAACCCCACATGCCTGACCATTAACCAGCTCCCATTTCCCACCTCTCGGGAGCTGGTCCCCTTTTTCCCTTCCCCTTCCCTTCACTCCTCACATTAAAAACTGGCCTTGTGCCTAATTTGCTCGGTGGGGGCGCAAATAAATACCATCTGTTCCGGCAGATACTGCAAGCAAAGACCATATGTGTGGGCAACCTCACATATAAGACCTTGGTCAATGTAGGGGCAACCCTTCATACCAATTGTCACTATCCAACTCCCCTACTCCCCGGGGAGTTGGTCCCCATTTCCCCCTTCACTCCTCACATTAAAAATCGGCCTTGTGCCTAATTTGCTCAGTGGGGGAGCAAATAAATACCATCTGTTCTTCAGATGCTGCACTTCCATTTCTTGTTCTCTTTCAGTGGAGGATCAGTCCTTCACGACAGACAATTTTTTATTTTTGTACCATTTCTCCACGTTAAAAAACGACCCTGGTGTCTAACTGTCCCGTGGGGAGGCATAGTAAATAGGTACATGTGGTCAGAATGATGGCTAGGCTACTGCTGTTGGCACTGTTATAATAAGCAAATCAGCATATCACCTGGAAACGAGGGTAGGGAAAACACCTCAAATAGGCAAAGTTAATATACAAAGTACAGACGATATTTGTGCATAATTTTTAACAGCAGGTTTTATACATATTTTTGTGTTGCACCAGTTAAACAGCTGATGTACGAATAAAACTAGGCTCACCTTTCACCTTCTGTTCTTATTGGTATCAAATGTCCTTGGACTTATTTTTACAAGTCAAAGGCAAAGTGTATGCAAGAAAAACATTAGAAACAAATGTTTCTTGATTTATAACATCCCTTTTCAAGTTTAATAGTTTTATTAGACAAAAAAAATACTTATAAGCTGAACCTTTTTCATTATACCAGTAAGAAAAATAAACAAAAATAAGTGGAGATTGACTGTTAGTCAAATCAGCATATGTATTTGATATCTTTTTGCTTTTATTATTAAAAACGGAATTTTTTATTGGTTTCTTTATTTTAGACAATCCATTTTTAGATTTATGTGGGAAGGTAAAACAGATTGCTAAATTTGTATCTTAACTGAACTCAAAAGTAAAAATAAATTATTTTCATTTTATTGGAAAACATTTGGCCTTCAGTCCAATATTTTATTTTAATGGATTCGAATCTCAAACAATTGTTTTGTATTTTTTTTTTTTTTTTTTTTTTTGCATTAACATTCCAGTTATTTCCAAATCAATAACTTTAATAATTCTCTTATTTAAATTGATTTTATTTTAATCAGTAATTATTTTATTGCATTAAAAAAATTTCATCTCAACTGATGTATCCAGTAAATAAAAAATGAACCCTTTTTATATGTAGATGGATTAAAAAGGGTTGATATGCTAAAGAAATTTTGAGATTCATAGACAAAAACCGAAAAATGTAAAGCAAAGAAAGAACAGGTTTGAACTACGTTAATTGCTTGTAGAAGTCACAAAAGAAAGAAGATTGATAAGAAATATCGATTTTCCTCAACACTTGAGTTATTTTCTGGCTGATAAAACTGGATAAAGTAACTTTTGTGAAATAAACAGCTTTCTCACCAAGGCTGAACTACCAGAGAACCATGTCCAGACAAAGAACATTAGGCACTTAACTGTTATCATTCACAGGGGTAATCTATAGCATGTTATTATTCAAATACAAATAAGGGGGAAAAAAGAAAAAAAATACAATGCCCCAAACTGAGTTTTCTAAATTATGCCAAATGTTAAAAATATTGCTTATCAAAACTGAAAAGGCCAATTAAAATTATCTGCTGGTAATGGGTTCAACAGGGGTGATTTGTGATTGTCACAAATCTGGAGGACGCCTTTACAATTATGGGGAAATGTCTCTTCCTGTTTGAGTAATAGTAATAGATGGAGTCTCATGAAGAAGAAAGTGGGGTATTGTAAATCCATTGACCATTCAAGTACCAGAAAAGTGGATCCTTGCACATTAGAACCAGTAAACATGACAAGTTAAAATGATAATGTATTATTGAGAATTAGGAATTGAATTCTATTGGTATAGGTAGCGAATTCTCCATATAAGTTAATATATAAGTGAGCTTCAGAGACTCCGTTCTGCTTGTCCTTTGGATTCTCCATCGAAGAACTAACCCTTGGACTTTGGGTCTATAACTAAATTTGAAAAATCACCAAAACTCTGCTTTGCTCCCTACCAACTCCACGCAGTTAAAAGACTGACCTTCAGACTTATGATTGAAATTGCTGAACTCGAAAATCAGCCACACTTTACCAAAGAGTACTGTCCAGACATAAATATTAAGAGTAAGTTAAGACTTGTGAAAGATCAGAGTGTATAATTTTTCAAATAATTTTACTGTATCCAAAAACATTAGTCACCAAAATGTTATCTTTCTTTTCACTTAAATGACAGTTGCTCCCCAGTGATACAGATGTTGGCGACCAGTGCAGGACAATTTATCCTTTCAGTTTTTTTTTGTTTTTTTTTTGCAACATGAAGGAAGTGGTGACTTGCTAGACAAGACCTTTCAATACCCAGAGCCTTCAACAGAAATCTGGTGATGTCACCCACCAGAAATTGTTGAAGGACAAGGGGCACATATACCGTCGTTTGCCAGCTGCTGCTAACGAGAATGCTTCGATGACACCTCATTTATCAGCGAAAAAGGAAAATATGCACAAAGAGACAACATGGTGTCTACTTCTGCCATATGCACAAAAGCTGTTGGAAGATTAACATCCAGTTCTGTTATAAGGAATGCCAAGTTGTAAATGAAGCACGACACAATCTTACCAGAGAGGTTTGTTAACAGATAAATTGTTTTCAAGTAATGGCCAACATCAATAACAGAAAAAAAAAAAAACAATTTCCTCTTGCAAACAAAAAAAAAATTAGCAAATCTTTGTTTTTGGATAATAAATAGATAAAGATTTTTTTTTCTAAATCATATTTACAAACAAAAAGTATAAACTATTAAAATTCAGTTAGAAATATTAAGATATTTCAAACAGCAAATTTGAAATAAATTTATTTAAAAAGAAAAAAAAAATATTGGGTTCAATATTATGTGTCAAAGAAAATTCAGATATCTTGCATTTATGATTCTAAAATATTAGTTTGAAGCTTTGAAGTTATGTATTAAGTTTTTATTTTTAGTTATTTCCACAAAAATCCAGTCGAAATCAAAGTAGTTACATTTAGGTTCAGAATCTTATTACACTCATCCCCTTCCATGCAAGGTTTACAAACTATTGGAAGAACTACTCTAAAGACATGATGGGTATTAATTAGCTAGTAGATATGGAAATTGAAGGGGGTTGGTGGGTTCGTGGTAAGGAGGAGGGGAAGAGTGATACAAGTAGGAGGAGGAGTGTAGTTACCACGGGGAATGTTCTCATTGGAAAATGTGCAAATCTGTGTTGAATTGCATGATAAAATTTGTTGTGCCGCGGACTATCCAGACGTGACTGCCTAGAATGGAAAGGACGGGCAATTTGAAAAATGGGGAAAAGGGGAGAAAAACAAATCACATTGACAATCACACCAGCTGCGGAGGAAAAGGTTTGAACAAAAATAAAAGGAAGTGATACAAAAGTCATGACAAAAAAATTGGAAGCTGTAACATTAAAAATAAAAACGTTTGCAAAAAAAAAAATAAATAAATAAAAATAAATTTTATTTTTCTATTTCATAATAAAACACTATTTATATGGATATTTGGAAAGAGAAAGAATTGACTTTACAAAGTTCAAAGTTAGATGAATTTCATGGTCTATGTGAACCATGTTGTTAAATAGCGTTAGGGAGGGTGAAGCACTTTTACCGACACCAGTTGTGACTAATACAAGGAACTAGGATAGCCTAAGAAAAAAAAAAATAACTAGGTGGAAAGCACACTAATTTTATGTCTACAAGGTTGTTAAAGCCATGAAAGATTTGGTAGTGGGTAGAGGAGCATTTACAATAGGAGGACATCTAATATCCCATTATTTAGTAGAAATTTTGTTGCCTAAAGTTAGTTAATACTTGTGAAGCACTAGTGCAACTACTCACAATTTCCCAAAATAGAACAGTTCAAAAGTGTATAATATCTTTTGTTTAAAATGAACTGCTAACAAGCAATCAGTTCAAGATAATAGAAAAAAAAATATTGAAAGTAAAAGAAAAACTACCCATAGCGTGACTATATTAGATAAGGTTCATATTTAATTATTTGGAGTACTTATCTTGAGTGTCATTTTGACAATGTAACCTTTGACCTTTAAGTGCAACTTGTCAAATTTGAGAATCTTCTCAAAATTTCAAACAGAACTTTTTTTTTTTTAATTCCATTTTCACTCCAAACAAGGCACAGTGCTACTTTGATGTAGGGGAGGGGGCTACTATCAAGTACATAAGTTACAGGGATACTATGTAGGAAGATGAACAGCAAGATGTCTGTTCACATTACGCTTGCACTTCTGCATGTCAGTACAGTTGGGAAAGCAGAATCCCGGAAGGGAGTTCCAAAGTCTAGCAGTTCTGGGGAAGAAACTATTAAAGTAGAAAGCTTTCTTACACCTAGATAGCATACTCTTCTTGTTCTGTCATTTCTAGGTAGAAGTCCTAAGTAATTGCAATTGTGTTTCGAGTGTCATCCACACTGAGGATTGAACTTTCAACCTCCAGAGGAGCATAACTTACAGATTTTTACCAAGTACTTAACCATTCATTACGCCATAGGTCCTTGCTGAATTGTGACAAAGATTCCAAATTTCAACAAAATATACCTGAAGGTCGGAGGTTACATCAACCGAAATATTGTGAAAATAGCACTTAAGAAAAATCAGAACATTAGGAATAACAAATCCTCATCAAAAAAATTCAGAAACAAAATTTTTGTTGTATTCTTTCATTAAACGAGATGTAAATTTGTACTTGCATTCTTTAATAGGCCAAAAATTTTAGAAACATAAAAATTGTAATTTTGTTTTATTTTTTTTTTTTTTTGCTATAAGCAGATCGATGTCATACTGAATCTGATGAAAGGTTTGTAAATTTGTGAAGTTTCTGAATGAGACACAGAAATATGACTTTCCCTTATATCAGAGATAAAAATGTTATTTCAATTAGTTAGACAATCATCTTGACAGTCAATTTACACGCCCACCTATCTTCAAAATGAGAACAGGAAACGCCCACCTATCTTCAAAATGAGAACAGGAAACGCCCACCTATCTTCAAAATGAGAACAGGAAACGCCCACCTATCTTCAAAATGAGAACAGGAAACGCCCACCTATCTTCAAAATGAGAACAGGAAACGCCCACCTATCTTCAAAATGAGAACAGGAAACGCCCACCTATCTTCAAAATGAGAACAGGAAACGCCCACCTATCTTCAAAATGAGAACAGGAAACGCCCATCTATTCAGTAATAGAATTTCATTTGCTGAAAAATGTTTCAAGAAAATCAGTTTTAAAATGTAATCAAATAATTGCTTTATAGTAAAATATGCAATTTTGAAAATGAAAGTACAAAACTTGCAGCAACCCTATAAAACAGATTGCTGAAACTTCTTTCTCACCACATTTCAAAAATGATTATAACCACTGAAGAAAATATTAAGGCATTCTGCAATATTTACTTAAAGATAAACATCACTATGCAAAATTTTATACTTTGATGAAATAACTGCTTTTATAGAAAGTAATGATCCAATTATCTAATGATGTATTGAAGCAGTGGTGTAGCTAGAGATATAAGTACCCTGAGCATCCATTGATCTTGACGCTCCCATCCCAGCACTTACAAAAATACACCATATCTGGTTTTCTAGATTGGGTTTGCGATCCTCATCTATGATTTTTCCCTTCCCTTGATTTTCAAATGCCATGTAAAGACAGACTCTTTATGGCAGTGATGAGACAATTCAAGTTTAAGCTCATCACATCCACCACAAGTATGCCGTATATGTTTGCACATATGCCTGTTACTGGTCCTGATTGTAGGCTTGGCATGTAGTGTTCAAATTCTCTTGTTGCTATGTTATTTGTTTTTATAAAGTGCTCTCTTAGAAGTGAAATATTGGGGTAGACTAGACTCTACAAGACTCCCATCGTTCAACGAGCTCAAGAGAAGGAAAGCCGAAACATTAGTTTTCCTCTGCTTATCTTGGCATTGTTTTAAGTTGTTTTGGACTTTTTACTACTGCACTCAAACAGTGATGGTTGAGGAGCAATGCAGTTGAATGTAGTCTCATCGACTTAAAAACATTCTTTGCAACATCATATTTAGTTTAACGTCCATTTTATTTGCTACTTGCATTGGGTGGCTTTAAAAAATTGACTTCGAAACTAACTTATCACTGGTCAGATTTTTATCCTTTCTCCATAGTCTGTTTTTTATTACTTCCTTCAATGATCATTTTAAAATTTTGGTCTTCCCCTGTTAACTGGAACTGCTATCTTAACTGTCCTAATATATATATATATATATATATATATATATACATACATAATTATATATTATATATATACACACACACACAACAAAAAGTCTATATTCCAAGTTTCAAGATGATGTCCATCTTACCATTTATTCTTTCAGCATGTTCAAAATGTTAAATTCTTGACAGCACCATTAAGATTGAGAATCAAAGATGGCGGAACTAAAAAACAGAATTGCAACTATTCTGATTTTTTCAGATTTTTATAATCATGTCCATATTCCTTTTTAATGGTGGGTTCATATTTTTCTGAGGAGTCAGGGCAGAATAGATTAAAAAATTACAAGAAAAATTTTGCGCTACAAAACAGGTGCTGTTAAGAATCAAAGATTTAACATGATAAAAAAATTTTTTTTTTTTAAATGGTAAGATGGACAATATCTTTGAATTTGGAATATATACCTTTTATCATTTATTTGTGTATGCTTTGTAGTTACATTGAGCTTCATAAATCAAAGGATTGGTATAAAGAAAAGATGAAATATAATTGAATAAGCATATTTTTCCTATAAAAACACACAATCCCCAAACTCTTGTCCATTCTTTTAAAATAATCATACTAGCAGCGTTTCCTGTTCTGCACACACCTACCTATACTGTCCAGATTTAATCTGAGGTCATCAGGACTAAACCCATCTTTTCAACTCGCATTACACATCAATCATATTTCTCTTCAGGCATGTAATTTTGATACACATCTCGCTGTTATGATTAAAAGGTGACATTTATCTAAAGAATATTTAGCTGCAAATGACATTTTCAAAGGAGAAGGTTTTTTTTTTAATAATAAGCTATACATGCATGTATCATTTAGAGAAAACTATCATTAACAGTAGCGTATACAGAGTTTATCCATTGTCTATAAACTGAAAGAAGACCCAGTCTGTGTGAAGGTTGAATTCCCATGGTCAAAGGTGTGTATATGTTGGAACTATATAAAATACTTTCACTACAAAGCTACACCACTGCTTAAATGAGGGAGGGGAGGATACAAAGACATTAGTAACAAAGATTTAGAATTAGGTACCTCTCTATTTTAGTTATTTCCCCTAGTTAATAGGAGCATGCGTTGTTTAGAAGTTGGGCATCATGGCAAAACAATGAAAACCTACAAGTCGAGAATTGCAGGAAACTGGACTCTGTATCTTCTTGCAACATGACCGCACCTATAGAGAATCAACATTAAAAGATAGAGGCTCACTGCTGGAGAAACACGCAAAGAATGAACTGTTAAACATATCTAAAGTTTTTTATATCCCATAAGTTCTGTCTGAATTTTAATTCTCTAAAAATGTAACTGTTGGAATGTCTAACATAACTAAATATTTATCTATCATACTAACTGTTCCTACCTGGCATTGCCCGGCAGTGTATTTATTTGCAACTTGTTTTACATTTACACTTTTAAAATATGCTGTTATTTTTAGCTTACTAGATTTTTTTCCGTCCAAACAAAGGGAACTAAGTTTGGTATGGATGAATATAGAGTTACTCAAGTCTTATTTTTATACTTTATTTTAAAATGGTGGCTATATGAAAATAATGCCAATTCATTCAAACTATTTTCTGGAAGGAAATAACTCAATTTTTTTGTTTTTAAGAATAGGCTGCAACGATGAAAGAAAAACTGGTGAAACAAAATTAAATATCGATTTAGTAGGAATAATATTATTGATAAAAATCTAGATTGACCTTATATATATGTGTGTGTGTGTGTGTGTGTGTGTGTGTGTGTATATATTTGAACACTTGTCACTTTATTTCTTAAATGAGGATTAATTATTCGTATTTGGATTCTTCAGACCACTATTCTCATCTTGAGTATTATTTTTACGATGTTTCAGTCAATGTAACTTCCAATCTTCATGCGTATCTTCTCAAACTTGAGAATTTTTATGGAATTTTGAATGAAATCCTTTATATAGTCAACAGAGGAAGCATGCTCTACTTCTTTCAGCCATGAGTGGATAGAAGTCCTAATTCACAATTGCACTTTGAATGTCGCCCATACTGAGGATTGAACTTTCAACTTCCAGAGGAGTTGAAATTAGAATTGAATTTTACCAAGTATCCACAAAGCATAGTGTTCAAGCCTCAGTGCGGGCAGCACTCAAAAGACAATTGGAGTTAGTTCTATGACTTCTATCCAGTCATAGCTGATGGAATGAAAGCATGCTACTGTCATGAATTAAATAAAGGATTTCATTCAACATTCCATACACATTCTCTTACTTCGACAAGATACATGTGAGAGTCAGAGATTACATTGATCGAAATGTGAAAAATAACACTCAAGATGAGAACCGTAGTTTGAAGAATCCAAATATGAGTGTTCAATTTTATGGGAAAAATTAAAATTTCACTGTTCAAACAATTAAAACAATTAGTATCCAAAGAGAATTCAAAGCACATAATGTTCTAGTTTCAATAATAACTCTGCAGCCAAAGCAACTCTAAATATTTACTTAACTATGGAGAACACCTAAATGAAAATGAATATTGATCAGAGTAATATTGACATTTTTACAGTTGCATTCAGACAATTCATGAGGTGTCTCTCATTTTCCAAGATTAGGAATCTTTTCATTGTTGAAAATTAGAAACAGTTGTACGGTTCGAGGAAAACTCCAGTGTCAATTCTTCAGATATTGTACGTTTTTTTTTTTTCTTTAAGTGATGCTACAAGGTCTTCAAATTCAGACTTTCTGAAAAGTCTTCATCTTGAAGGGCGAAATTTGCACTTGTGAATTTTATAAACGATCTTCTGCACATCCATTCTTTTTTAGAAGGTGAGTGAATATTTGGAATTACTTGGGTCGCAGAGGTATCTTTTTGAAACTCAAAACATTATGTGCCTCAAATACTCCTTGAATACAAATTGTTTTGATGACCTTCAGCAATGAAATTTGGATTTTTCCTGTAAAATAAAATTTTTACAAAGTGTTTAAATACATGATACAAATATTTGATTTTTACTATTAAATGTCAGAATTAAAATCCACACAGAACTTATGGTATAATGTGTGTGTGTGTGTGTGTGCGTGTGTGTTTTAATTTTTATGATTTGCTAAAGTATAAACTCCAATTCATTTTTTTAGAATTAGTTATACTAAAGAATCAATTTTAAGAAAATAACATTTTTAAAACGCTCATTACAAAAATAGTTTTATTTCTTAAATTTAGCGGTTAAAATTTTTATTCAGATATTGCACAGCAATAATTTTATGCCATGAAAGTATATAATTAACTAATTATATCAAGTGACTAAACTAATACCAGTAAAAAAAAAAAAAAAAAAAAAAAATGCAGGATATGAAGTCTGGGAACATTTTCAATCAAATAATTAAAAGCTAAAATTTGTAAACTCAAAACTTAATCTTTTTGTCATCTGCAGATGATTTGATTATCCTAACGATAACATGTTTAAAAGAAAATCTTTCTTATATAAGATATTTCAACCAAGTATTGAATTACAAGTTACATGAAAAGTATTTTGATGTTGATATTATTCCTACTTAAATATATTACGAATGCAATGTTTAAAAGCAAGAAATCTTATTTCAAATTCGTATTCAGGCTTCCATGGTTTACACAGGTCTGCGTTTTTTGGTGGCTGCTCATAGATCTGTTTGCCATTCAGTCAGATCAAGAATAAGATCAAAGATTTCAAAACTAATTTCTTTCTTTCTTAAAAATCAAAGTTATTAAGCAAACATGTAAAACCCATTCAGAATCGTATCACCTACTGATGGGACGATGACTAAAGTATCCTTACAGCTATTTTAATGCGTTTAGACAAAGTGTGGAGAATTGCAATCCACCAGATGATTATCTGCAAAGGTCACTGCACTCTAATATCAAAATATGGGATCATTAATCTTTAACAATTTGTCAATGGATTGTCAGTCATAATCAACAGAGTACTATCTAGTATTCATTAAGTTTTGTGCAGACGAAGATGTTGTGAGGGATGAACAGTGATTTGAATAAAATGGAGCAAGGTATGAGCATCAGAGTTATTTACAATTTTACATTGTATCCAGATGTGCTTGCAATGCAAAGGTGCATATTTGGCGCAATAACAAAAAGATTGCTGGGCATCCACAACTGAAACTTAGTGGACAAGTCAGCTTATTTGTACCAAATATGGTTAGATTGTGAAGATTGAGTTTTATTGCATGGGTGGATTGTTTGGGGTTTTACTTGTTTCGTTTTTTAGTGAAGGTGGTGGGAGTTCAACCTTGTATATTCTGTGAGATTGTAGGTATTTATGTGTCTGCATACAATCGAATAATGAGACTTTCCAGTTATTTATATACTTCAGTATTATCGAAGTTATTTCATAAGATTTTAAAAGTTGAACCAGACTAGCATTTAAGCTGACCAATCAAACTTTGATTCTAACTAGAGAATTTTAATTTGTTGTCATGTTATTAGCATTATAATAAAATACAATTTACAGTGACAAAAATTATGTATTCTTGCCTGAATACCTCATAACATTTTTCGATTGTAAAAAAAAAAAAATTAAGAGGAATAATTCATATTTTTAATGAAAAGTAGAAAATTTTTACAAGTCCACAGATGATTCTGTTACTAGCATTTGTTTTCTAGATTCTTTCCAGAAAGAATCCGTATTTACAAAAGGTTGGTTGGCTGTTTTTGTTTTACAGCATATTAACCCTTTTCGGATTATTTAATGGCGAATCCAGTGATTTTGAAGAATTTTTTAATAGAATTTTTTTTTTCGAGTCCGTTTCTATTTAACCTATAGTTGGGACCCTAACAGGTACTACCACTCCGGGTCGGATTGGACCTGGAAGCAATGGCAATTAAAGGGTGGCTCCACACTCCCCAAAGCCCGCTAACTGGGGCCCTCACTATTGGATATAATTTAAGGTCATATCCAGGACCACTTACAAAAAGGTACCATATGGAGTTTGCCAACATCCCTAAATGAAAGTTGTCCCATGGAATGAACTGAATTTGAACATGACATTTCAAAGTTAAAAACCACTCTTACCTCTTTATTTTTAATTGAATATAAAAATAGTTGTCTCCCTTAGAATTAAAATTTTATTTGCTTTTCTGTGTAAGTTAAAAAAAATGTGTAAACAAAAATGAAAATAATTTTGCTACATTCGAGGCACCACCCAGTAAGTGCAGCTAACGTGTTTATAAGTACATTTTGTTTTTAAATATATGATACTGAATAAATACATAATTAGGTCGAACAGAAACGTGCTCATGCTTAATTTGATAGGGCAGAGGATCTTAACTCTTAAGAGATTCACATTGAAAAAAAAAATGTAAAAAGTCAACCATTGTTGCTTTTGCAAACCAAACAAGAATACAAAAAAATATACAAAATTTTCAAATATATCAAAATAAATGCACGTTATATACACCCCCTCCACAGGCAACACACTTTCTAGATATCAAGTGAAATGTTTGGCACAGAACAAAAGATATTCCTAGAAATGAAGAAAAAAAAAAAAAAAGCAGTTATTCGCATCTATTTGTAACCATGGCAACAATCTAAAATACTGACCTTTGTCTTTCGGGCCGAATCTCCCGCTGCGGGCAGAATGGTGGGAGAAGTTTGTTGGTTTGCTCTCTGTCTTTCGAACATGCTGATTAGTCCATGTAGATTACACGGGGCAGGCGCACACAAGAGGGGCGGAGAAGAAACAGCAAGGAGCAAGAGGAACAGAAAACAAAAACAGACATGCAGTGGGTTTGCTTGCTAATAGAGAAGTGAGACAACATCAACAACAAAGCCCTAATTTTAATTGAAGGGCAGCTATCTTCAAATTCTTCCCTTAGCAGACAAAAAAAAAAAAACATTGGAAGCTGTCACAGGAAATAAAGAGTCAAATACTTATATTGCCGAATTTTAAAACTAAAATGCAATTATTTTGGTAAGGAAGATAGTTATGATAGTGACAATCTTAAAGGATTCAAATAATACAAGGGGCATAAATCTTTGCAGCTGAAATTTGACTTATCTCCCTTAAATCATTTGATTATTTACTTGGTATTTTTTTTTTTTTTTTTTTCTCTCTTTTTATATCAACATTTTGGGACCACTTTGCATGGTTCTGTACGTGCTTCTTCACTATATGTGACTTACACATTTTGTCTTTGACCTATATTTTTACATTTTTATTTGGTACTTATATATTAAAATCGAAGCATAAAATTTTGAGTAAAACAAATGATACCTACGTAATTGTGATCGTACAAATAGTAACATATCCAAAAATTATGAAAATCGATAAAATAGAAAAATAATTAATGAAAAAAGTAATTTAAGAAATGAAGTGAAATCCCTATATTTCGCTTTAAAATAGGGGAGATAATTAAGTTCTGTTTACATCACATGACAAATGTAATTCAAAATGTCAGACAAAATTTATTCCCCATATAAACTTTATTGAAAAAAGTTTCCATCAATAATTATTTTTCTCCCTTATTGTTTTCCATAATTTTTAGATATGTTACTATTTGCAACCCAACAATTACGTAGGGTACCATTTGGTTAACTTGAAATTCAATATTTCGATTTTTGAATTTCGTTTGTTCAATACAGAAGCACCTTTTATGTTAATCGGGGTCTTATATGTATTTAAAACAATGTTTGACTCAATTGAAGTTAAATTGAATTACTATTACTTTGTGTTCTTTCATTATATCTGCCTGCCTTTAATTATCCTAGTCACCGATTTTCCTCCTTGTTGCACTTTTCATATTATAAAGATCAAGACAACATTCTGAGCCACTTAATACATCATACAAATGCCATTATTTGCAAAGTTCTAATTCATTCAATTCTTCTCACTAGTGAAGTAGTTAATCATAATTTTTCAAATTTTTCGTCTATTAATTTTATCATTTTTATTATTTTTTTTTTTGTAAGTCCTCCATTCTTAATATAGTAGAACCCCAAGATATTGTGGCTCTATGATACTTTTTTTCAGGTTACAATGTGGAATACAATGTTTTTCCGGTCCCTAGTTATGGCATATGTCCTGCTTTACGGCGTTATTTATGTTATTTGATTATATACATGTGTATTATATACTATACTGTATTTTGTTTCTAATTTTTAGTTCTGTATCCCGGGGTTCTACTGTATAACATTCCAATATCCCTGTCCGGACATTAAACGCAGCCCTGAGTGCAATACTTTATATGAAACCTTAGAATTTTATACATGTTCAAAACAATGTTTGACTCCATTGAAATAATATTTATAATCATAAATCCAATCATTTCACCCATCCCCATTAATATACAAAATTTGATTGTTAGCCTTAAATATATTATCAAAACCAACTCTCAAATTGCTTTATTTGTTTATCTTTTTGTAAATGATAAAATTAGATTTATAAAAATATAAAACTTGGATAAATATGAAATTTATTTATAATTTTGCAACAGCAAATAAGTAAAAAGAAATGTCATGGAGTTTTTTCGTTTTTTTTTAATAATTTTTTTTCTTGTTAATAGAAAAAAATATTTAATATCAGTTTTTTTTGTTTTTTTTTAAGAAATTATAAATGGTAACCATTTTAATAGATTTTTCAACAGTTCTTTATATAAAAAAAAAAAAAAGATGTCTTTCATCCAGCAGTTTATTTTGATTTCTTTAAGAGAATCACTTCATCCATGTCCACATGTGAATACTTTTATTCAGATATTTTAATTTCTTTAAATATCTATTTGCGGTCATAAGATGCATGGGTTCAAGTATTGATTCACTGTATTGAGCTTTAACATAAAATCTAATTTCTACAAAACAAGAATTTACAATTAGAAATCCATTTTAAAGTTAGGTTGGTTATAGCTTTTCCTTTACAGGTAATTTGTGGGCAGCTACAGCTAATAAGAGCCCAGCAAATCAACATATATATATATATATATATATTATATACACACACACACACACACACTAGTACTACCAGATTCCTATTTTTATAATTCATCTTTTATGAATATAGGTTTTGATCCAGGTTTCAGAATTTCTAAATAAAAGATTGATAATTTCTACCATTCGCACTAAGATTCTCATCTGTGTTATACTCACATTTCACCAATGTAACCCTGACTTTCTTCAGTTGAAACTGTTTCAAAGTTAAGAATATTCTAGTTTAACTATATTGAAATTAGGGAGATGGGGTAGATTATTCTCATTATGTCAGCCATGGTCAGGTAGACGTCAATTTACTTTCCCTTAATTGAGTCTTTAGAAGGTCATATAAAACTGATTTTTAACCAAGTGTTATCCATTGCACTACTTGAGTATGGATTTGGAGTCTTAAACCTAATTTTGTCTAGATGTGTAATATATATATTACACACACCATTAATCATTGCAAATTGTTATATACTCATATATACACCATTACTCGTGTTGCAAATTGTTTTCTGGTGTTAAAGGTTTTTGTATCACATTCTGTCTACTTAAGAGACTATTGTTGTCAAACATATGCACCATTTCTTGAGGTCTTATTCTTTAAGATTCTTCAGTCTATAATTTTCCGTTTTCCCTTCATATGTAGACAGATTATACCAGATTTTCCAATTTTCTTCACATATTACAGCCTTTCAAAGTTCTTTCTAGGCTTAGTTTTAATGGGTGGCAAGTCTCATTTTTGTATATTTTGCCACACTTACATGGAATGGCATACAGTTATTGGTCTGGATATTTTTCTGTAAGAAGCTTGACACTGACGAGATATTTGAAAAGTTGAATTACTCCTGAATATTGTCCTGGTATCATACAGGCTACATATGCTCTGAATTTTTTTTAAACAAGCCCTTCAAATATAGCAGATGATGCAGAATTTTCACATCAAAATTCTACGCAGATCCAAGAGCTTATAAGTCCAATGAAAAAGTTCCAAGTTTTAAAACAATGCATCTGAAGAAAGTCAGAGGTTACATCACTCAAAACATTGTGAAAATAACCAAAATTAATGTAATAGCCCGAATAAGTCATTTGTTTGTTTTGTTTTTTAAAATAGCAAAAGATCAGATATTTAAAAATAAATTAATTCTTCCAAAAGAAAATTAATACAGCAGAAACTGAAATAGTTTAAAACTATTTTGTCAGCAGTGAATGAATTAGTATGAATTCAATTTTAGTATTGCTTTTCAAGAAATGAGTTGCATAATTTGAAAAAAAAAAAAAAAAAAGAAAAGTAAAATGCATGCTTCCTGTTAAAACAAGTTTCAGTTTTTTTTTTAAATAAAAATTTCAACTCAGTAAGTTATGTATTTGAGCAAAACTGAACCACATTGCCTTTCTTATTTTGATTAGTTATAAAAAAACGCCTGTGACAACAGACAATGCTTGGTTGACTAGAGCAGCAGACCCCCATACTTACACGAGCAAGGGATGAATTTTGTTTGACACTCATGCTAAAATGTTCAGAAAAATAACAATAACACCAAAAATGACAACAAATATATACAAAAAAAAAAAAAAAAAAAGGGGGTGACAAAAGAAAAAAAAAACAGAAAACATCAAAATAAAATAGTGATGATAATGACAACAATCTAAGTATAAATAAAGTACAAATAAAATTTAGTGATCATGATAACGACAATAATCTATGTATAAAAATAAAAATGGTAGAAAAATAGAAAAGGCAGCATTCTGTCATCAGGCACAGGAAGGTGTTGTGAAAAGTTTTAACAATAGTAGTAGGAGGAGAAGGAGGAGGAAGAGTAGTAGTAAGAGTAGTAGTAAGAGTAGTAGTAGTAGACTAAATGGTTAATATTAACTTAAGGGAATCCTAAAAATGCTGGTCAGCACTATTTTAAAGCAACTTATTGCATAAAACCATATTTAGTTTTTTTTTGTTTTTTTTTTTACAATGCATAATATTCAGTTTGCTTTGGTTTAATTTTACAGCATATCAACTCTTTTCGGGTTAATAATGCTGAATCCAGTAATTTGGAAAAAGTTTTTATGCTTCAAGTTTTTTTTATCTTCAGATATTTATTCAGTGCTTGGTTTGATTGTTTTAAAAAAGAAAACTGGATTTATTTTATTTTTTTTGCAGAACATGATTAAGTTTTGCAACGAGAAATGAAAAAAAACAAAAAAGAATGTTTCATGCATTTTAGGTAAGGAAGCCAGTATCTTCAGACAACCTGATCTGGCAGCACCAGAAAAAATTTATAATTTACCATGGATGTTTTTCTATGCTAACTTGAAAATAATTCAAAAATAGCTCTACCGTTTATACACGTTTACAAACTAACTGGAAGTATTCATAAGGTGGACAAGCGCTCTCTCTCTCTTCTCACCCCCCCCCCCGCCGCCAATTTATCATCACTTTCTTTAGTCAGACTTTTTTTTTTTTTTTTTAAATAAATATTTTGCAAACTTTCATGTTTTCTCTACCAATGCGTGCATAAATCGTTATGTATCCATCAGGAATCCAAGTTCTGGTTCGTCCGCTGACAAAACCACCGACGCAGATATTAATCTATAAAAAGGTTTATTAAAAAAAGAACAGTCGATGAAAAATCAGGACGGGTTACTTGCATGTGTGAGAGAAAGAGAAAGACAAATAGCTTCTTATTAGATTGTGACCTTTCTCATTGGAGATGGCGCCATGGACAAATCTTTTCTGCTCAAAGTGTCATCCGCAAAGAGAGAGAGAGAGAGAGAGAGAATTTCCATCTCAAAGTCATTGTGGTTTCACTGATTTCTGTTCTGGGGGTCACCTCTGATCCTCAAGTGTCACTTAAACTTTTTCATTCAAACAATGGCTCATATGAAACAAGCTCACTTGAGTTTTTACAGTTTAACAGGTCAACTGCGTCTAAATTCCGCTCAGTATGGTCTTGTTCAATTACTTCCAATCTTTTGTTTGGCTGACGAAGCTTCCTGCTATTGAAGATCAATATATTTCTGCAATGGTTTATCCAAAAGGATGAACACTCCCCATAGCCATGACACCATAACCAGACTGTCCTTGGAATAAACTCTAAATGTACCACTTTCAGCAAATCCTCCTACCTAATGTAGGAGTTTGATCAAATTTGACATTGCAGATTCATCTTATCTAATGCTATACAGAATGCATTTTGGGATTTTTTTTAGTATAACTACACTTCTATACCATTTGCTATAGCCCTCTGCAATTAAATGTAAACAACTTTTTTAAAAATTGACTGTAAAAGGAAATAAAGGATAGTCATTAAAACTGACATGTCAAAATAGATTATCATTTTATGTTAAATTGATATGCGAAAGTAATTCCCTTTCCCTCTCAAAATTTTGTTTTCTTTTCCTACAGTTTTTCTCTGGATGTTTACATGTGATCACTTAAAACAATCTCATTTTTCAAATTAGCACAGGGTTTAAGGCTCCAATAATGCTTTTCTAATTCTACAAAATTTTCATTCTTATAAAATCTCATTTTATTAAAGCAAATTTATTTGGCAGGGTATTTTTTTTTTTTTTTTTAAATTTAATTACTTCTACCTAGAAAACATTATCCATCTTAAAAGTCTCTCAAACCAGCTTATAAACTAATGTAAACAAAGTAGGTACTTTTAAATTCACCTCAAGTTAGTGTATAAAAGCAGAGAAAAATGGAAAATTTAGAAAAACATTTATTAAACAATTTAATTTCCTTTTTCTGAGATCTTCGTTGTTAAACAACTTATTAATAAATTTATTAATAAATTTGTATAATTAAGTAACATTCGGTTCCCTAAAGTTTCAAATTAACTTTGAATATTTTTCAAAGTTTATTTTAAAAACATTGACTGGTTATATATATATATATATATATATAGGATGATGTTTCATTTTTACATTACTTCAATCCCAGAATGCATTAGCCATCTTAGAAATATCTCCAACCAGCTTATAAACCAGTGTAAACAAAAGCATTTAAATTCATTTCAAGTTAGTATAGAAAAATTAGTAAATGTTTTAAAGAAAATTAAACATTCAAATTTTCTTTTTTAACATTGACTAGTTTTATATAAATTTTCTTTATTTTCAAAATAGTGCTGAGCAGCATTCTATTTTTTTTTTAGGGATTTCTCCAAAGTGAATATCAACAGACTAAGTGAAGAGTGGTTCTCAAGACCATAACAACTCTAACGCAATGAAGCAAACTATCACAACAGCAGCAAAGCAACAAAAGTCACTGGAAATCAAACCAATATCACAACAACATGGGACGGAGGTAGGAACGGGCGATGGCGATGCAAAGAAAAGAAAAAAGCCAATTGTTAATTTCAATGTAAGCAAGATTTCAATGATCAAAATAATTATAGTTTGTAAACAATCATAAAAAAAGAAATCATTCTTGCTCTCAAACAAAATGTCATGTAAATATGTCAACAAGAAAGCACAATCGATCAACACTTGCATTCAGATAATTAAGATTTTGTTTAAAACTTTCAGAGAAAACTAATTTCTTGCATCTAATCTAGTACCGTTATTAAAATTATCAAGACTTTTTACAAAACAAAACAGATAATTTGGTTTAAGAATGCATCGTCATTATTGAATCCATGAATCTATGTAATAAGAATCTTTTGATAAAAAAGATCAAGATTTAAAAATTAGATAAAAATACTAGCCATCGTCTTGTAGATCACATCAAATACCAATGATTTTATCAGTATTTAACCCTATCAAAACGAGAGCAACTGAAGAAACATTCATTTTGACCAAGGCAGCAGGCTCGAGAATCCTGTAGTGAATATGAAAAAAAAAAAAAAAAACACATTGAAAATATTTCAATTTTTAATGCGTTTTTTTTTGGGGGGGGGGCGCAAAGAAGCTATGGACATGCCAGCCAAAACGTCATATCGAGTTTAGGAAAAACTCAAGTCTGGAATAGTTTACAAAGTAGAGAAAAACCATATAGCTAATAGTTTATTGGTAAAAAAAACTTAATGTTACCAGCAAAACTAGTACTAATTGGTGTAGTCAGTATTTTTTATATCTTATCTTCGTTTTTAGATCCACATTTAGGAGTTGGATTTATTTTTCTAGCTTTTGACATATGTACATTACATAAATCATAGAATATCAGAATTGGTTCTTCCAATCTTATTTTTTATTCAATTGGTTGAGGTGGTGCTCATGTACCTTGGACCTTTAATCATGTACAATACTCTGCCAACACATTTAATTAAACCTTCCCAATGTTCTTATTCTTTGTATGAATTTTAAAGTGATTATTTACCTGTATCAGACTTTTTTTTGCTCAGGCAGCAGTCTATCAAATAGGAATTTTATTTTCCTAAACATCTCTGACAGAAACCTACATGACAGTTTGAATTAGGTGTGATACAATACACTTGTAGGAACTGTTGAATTCCGGTTTTCTCAGTGTCATTTTTTTTAAAAATATTTTTTTAGATCTCTTCAGCAAATAGACATCTTGTCTCATCTATTTGATCTTGGGTGGATTTCGTTTGGTTGCTTTGTGCCATATCAACTCTTTGGGTTATTTAGTGTTGAATATAGTTATTTAGGAAACGTTTTGAGCTTTAAATTTTTTTATATCTTCAAATATTTATTAATGGTGTTTAGTTTGTTTTTTTTTTGTAAAGAAAAGTGTTTTTGGCTTTGCAGAATATGATTGAGTTTTGCAAAGGGAAAAGAAAAAAATAACATTAATGTGTGGTGCATTTTTAGTCAGGAAACCAGTATCTTTAGACAGCTTGATCTGGTAGCACCAGGTGATCTTGGGTAGAAAGATAGTGTTGTGATAAGGTGATGGGCAAAATAGTTGTATAAAATTTTCAAATCTTTTGGCAAAAATCATGTTCCATTGTCCATTGTCAGATACAATGAAGTCTGGGACACCAAAATGGTGGGCATCTTCCGTTTGCTCTGGTTTTGATAGAATTAATAATGCATCTCTACAAGTTATACATGACAAAATGAATGGAGGAAGAAGTCAGCGTGTTACTTTGCATGATAAGTGACTTTTGTTGGCCTGCTAAATTTAGAAAGCTTTGATAGACAGGCTTAGAAGTAACACACCATAAAAGAAATGTTTGTCAATCTATTTTTAAGAAATGGCCAAACCATTATGAGAATAAAAGACCAGAAAGAAAGTTCCAGAAATGCTATTAGATGTGGTTTTTAATTTTTTTAAAGAGATTTTTATATTTCCTTTTACAAACGAAAAGAGAAGACAAACTAAATGACTAATCTAATTTTAAAAGAAACATTTTAAAAAAAGGAACATTTTTTCTCAAGTTTTCTAACCAAATTCTATAGAAACATCACAATTTAAACAAACAAAATAAACATTTAATAGATAATTTTTACGTTTTAAATAATTACTATAGACATGCCATTACTTTTTGTTAGTGAAATAAGCAAGATAAAATTTAACTAAACTATTGCATTTTAATTAAAAGAAATAACACTTATAATGCAAAGATAAAAAATCAGATGTTAGAAAATTGTCAGTCAATCAAATAAGATAGACTTTAATAAAGGCAAAATTTGAGGGACATTAAAACTACATTGGCAATAAAAGTACATGTAATTTTTACATTTATTCTTTTTTGAAGCCAAAAATTTGTTTTAATTAATGCCCCCCCATTAAAACAAAACCAAGAAAAATCAAAATTATCTGTATTGATTAATAACTGAATGCTAATGTAAAGCATTTATTTTAGATAGAAATTTCTTTTAAAATCTGAGTTTTAATAAGTCTGGTAAATTATTTTACCACCCAACCTTCCTTTATCTTATACTCATAGTTTAAGCTTAGTGAAATATTAATTAATAAATATTGAAAAATTCATTATCAGATAATACTGATTAATGGTGTATTTTTATTCATTTTTTGTTTGAAATCAAACAACTTTCAATTAATTACATGTCGTAATGCAAAACTAAAATGGAATTAAAATATGAACCAAGTTTTGAAAGGGCCTTCAAGATTAAATGATCGCAAAGCACAATTCTTTCTTTTAATTATTTGAATTTAAATTTTTTTTTTTATTATTTTTCTAGTTGTACCGTTCCAGCATTGCCTGGGATCCATTACATTGAAATTGGTTTCGTAAATATTCCTATGTTCTATTACAACGCTTTTTTTTAAGTTCAGTATCCAATATAAAAATAAAAACAAATAAGGAACGATAACTCTTACTAAAAGAATAAGAGTTATTCCACCATAGTTTGGTGGTGACTAAAATTTTGTACATTTTAGAAAACTGCTAAATCGGAAATCGGATTAGTAAAAAAAAAAAAAAAAAAAAAAAAATTGTTACCATGTTAATGTCTTGCAGATAACATGGTACAACAACAAATAAAATTTGTCTAGTCAGAACCAAAGTTGAATATATCAGTTTAATATCTAGCTCCAACTTTGAAAATCTAGCAAGTAATAGTTCTTGTGTGATATGTGATTATAAGCAAATGTCTGAAGTTAGATTTTTCTTTTAAGGTAATTATAGTATTGTAATTAGATTTCACTCCTCTGAAAATCCTATTAAAAAAAAAAAAGATTCCCAGACAACGCCAAGTAGGTACAATTAGTTTTAAAGAACAATTGGCCTTAAAACTACACATGAAAATAGCACCATTCATTTTCATCTATTTAACGCTCATAAATTTTGCAAAGCTAACAGATTTATTTTAAAACAAACGGGAGTTATGTATTTTAATAATTTGACCACATAGCTAGCAAATATTTAGTAAAATTGAAAGAAATACTCTAACAGAACAAATGTTTTCTAACATTTCATACATTATTTCAAGCAATATTATTAAAATCAACAAAAAGTATGGCATGATGACAAGGAATTATTTCTTTAATACTTTTTAATGGTAGAACTAATAGCAAACAAAAGCAAACTTACTTTTCAACGGGTGATGATGAGCCCGAGCTGACACATTCTATTTCTGAAATACAAATGGTTTTTACAAATTTAAAATTCAACACAGACCATATTGAATAAAAACTTTGTCTTAGAGTTTTTTTAGATAAGGATTCATATTTTGTATTATTCAAACTACTATTCTAATTAGGGTTTGGGTTCCTTGATAGAAACGTTGCTTGAGTTTGAATAAAATATAATTATAAATAAATTTATAAATGCATTTCAGAGATGCACTTCATCGGTGTCTTTTTTTTTTTTTTTTTTTTTCCGCCATGTTGTTGGAGCATAGACTTCTATTGATTCTATGCTCCAGCAACAACATGGCAAGCAAAAAAAAAAAGAGGGAACAGGGATGTACTGCGGATGAGGTAGGTCTTCAAAATGTATTTATAAATTTCAAACAAACAAAATGTTTATTCTGTAATGCGTTGTTTTGGCTTCAAACATATCCAATATGTACTTATTTTATACTGTTCTAATCTCTAGTGTTATTCTCACAACATTTCAGCTGATCTAGCCTCCAACCTTCTTCAGATGTATCTTGTTAAACTCCGGAATCTTTCTATCAAACTTGGGAATTTGTAAGGAATTTTGAACGGAGCTCTTTGTTTAATCCAGCATGTTCTTGTTCTATCAGCCATGACCAGGTAGAAGTCTTAAATAATTCGCAATTGTATTATAAGTACCACTTGCACTGTGGATTGAACCATCAAACTCCAGAAGAATCACTTAGAACTGAATTTTATTTAGTACTTTATCCGTTATGCCATGCTCCTTGGCTGAAACGTGAGAATAACACTCAAAAACAGTAGTCTGAATCCAAATACAAATTATCAATCTTCATTTCATACTATTCTCAGGTTTTGGTTGATGTAACCAACAAGAACTCATGGCATAACTGATAAAGCATTGTGTAAAAATTAGTCTTTTTTTTATTACAAGCAATATTGACTTAGAATAAAAAATAATTACCTAACACTTCCATTTGGTCATAGCTGACAAAACGCAACAATCTACTGGCATGGAGTAAAGAAAAAGTACAGTTTTAAATTCCGTATAGATTTTAGAGTTCAAAAAGGTGCACCTGAAGAAGGTCAGAGGTTACACTAGCCAAAATGTAAAAATAACATTCAAGATATGAATAGTTTGAATAAATTTTACTGTTTTGCAAATAAAAATGATAGTAATCATTTTGTTATAGAAATAACACTTAATAAGCGACACTTATGACTGGTTTCCATAGCAACCACGTCGCTTCAGCAACTAGTGTTGCTACTAATTCACTAGTGTCGCAAAAAGTAACAAGTGAAACAGACAGAATGAAAGAGATAATGGGGGGGGGGGCTTATTGAAGCAGACGAGTCCCATACATTGTTATTACATATGTGCATGTTATGTTTATAGAGGCAAAAAAAATAAGACTGAAATTAAACAAACAAGTGAATTTATTAGAAGCCTAGAAAAATCATGGATTACAATAGAAAAATGCGAGCATGAAAAGTAATATGGTTAAGCTTAAACATAGAAAAGTAAAGGACTAGTTAAAACTGGAAAAGAAAAGGACAAGATATTCTAGTAAAAAATAATAAATTTAAGTTATAAATTAACTTAAAATATTGCAGCATTAAGAATTGATTATACAATGTTAAATTGAATTTACAAAAAATTTTAATGCTGCAATATTTTAAGAACTAAATTTATTATATTTTTACTAGAATATCTTGTCCTTTTGTTTTCCATGTGTAAGCTTAACCATATTACTTTTCATGCTCCCATTTTTCTATTGTAATTATACATATATATAATTTTTTTATTTATTATTTTTAAAACAGTAACATTAAATAAATAAAAATTTTTATATACGTCCAAACAAATTAAAAAGGGTGACTTTCTAAGTAAATAAAAAAAATAAATAAATAAAAATAAAAAAATGAGCTTCGAGGCGGAGCCAATATTAACCATATGTATCGCTTGAAAAAACAACAATAACAAATCTATATATATATATATATATATATATATATATATATATACACACACACACGTAAGCAGCTGATGATCCCCGTTTTTTTATATACAAAATTTTAGTTAAGGTTTTCTCTTTTCATCCTTATGTAGTTAAATTCTATTTTAAAATTGAAGATTTTTGCGAAATCGGCTTATGCAAGTGCTAAGTCTATTTAACAATTTTAGTTCAGGCTTTTATTTTTTTTTTTTTATCCATATATAAATGAATTCTCTTTGGTTATTATAAACTTTTTAGAAATCGGATTATGTAGGTGCTTAATCTGCGATAGGTTAAAATTAATATTTTTCCTTCCAGGAATCTAAACTGCATTCTTTATTTTTATTTTTGCATTTTTTTTTTTTTTATTCGAAGCCTCTTTAGACTATATATATATATATATATATTATTTGACTTCATTTTATTCCATTTTATTTCAGTTTACTCTATTTCATCTGTTTCGATCTCTTCACCTCATGGTTTTACTTTTTACCTATATTCGTATCTATATTTTTTTTTTTTCACTGGAGTTCTTTATTATACTATTTATTGCATTTTATTCCACTTCACCTTACTCTATTCAAACACCTCATCACTTGCTTATAATTCTTGACCATCCTTATTTATCCCCTTCGCTCATTGAATATGTGTTTGATCCGTTTATGCAGCATTCTCTCTTCCATATCATATCCCCTTATTCCTCATGTGCCCTATTCCTCAAGATTCCCAATTTCTCTTAGATTCCCAGTACAGCTTAAATTCAACTGCATTAGTTCAAACCCCACCAGATATTCTCCTTTTTGATCATTCCCTTTATCTTTCTAATTATATCCTTAGCTAGATGTTACACTGAACTGTTTGCAACCTAGTCCCCAAGCCCCTTTTCTGATGAGAAGCATTAGGTTCTGAAATACAGAGGTATAAAAACCATATAAAACCTCTCCCAATTTGTTTTTTTTTTCCTTACTGACAAATAAGTCTATATACTAATATATGGCTTTGTTTTGTCTATAATCTTATATTTAAGCTTCACTATACCTGTTGAGCTTCACAAATCTTGATAGGTCCACATTTAAAGAATTCTCCAATGTTTCTTTAACCCCCTTCTAATATATATATATATATATTTTTTTTTTTTTTTTTTTTTAATTCTAACATATCTTTATTTGATTGGCAAAATTTTAGAATAATTGTAAAGAAGTGAACCATAGCAGAAATTCAGTCGCTAAAATAAGATGGAAAACAGGGGTGAGGAAAAGGAAAAAAAAAATGGGAAGTCACATGTAACTTCCCATTTTTTTTCCTTTTCCTCACCCCATTTTCCATCTTATTTTAGTCGACTGAATTTCTGCTATGGTTCACTTCTTTACAATTATTCTCACACACATTTTTTTTTTTTTTTTAATTCTAAAATATTATTTTAATTCTAAAATATTTTTTTAATTCTAATATATATATATATATTTTTAATTCTAATATATATATATATATTTTTTTTTTAATTCTAATATATATATGTATATTTTTTTAATTCTAATATATATATATATATATATTTTTTTAATTCTAATATATATATTTTTTTAATTCTAATATATATATATATATTTTTTTAATTCTAATATATATATATATATTTTTTTAATTCTAATATATATATATATTTTTTTTTAATTCTAATATATATATATATTTTTTTAATTCTAATATATATATATATTTTTTTAATTCTAATATATATATATTTTTTTTTAATTCTAATATATATTTTTTTTTAATTCTAATATATTTTTTTTTAATTCTAATATATATTTTTTTTTAATTCTAATATATTTTTTTTTAATTCTAATATATTTTTTTTTAATTCTAATATATATTTTTTTTAATTCTAATATATATATATATATATATATATATTTTCAGAATGTGAGATTATATAACTATTGTCGCAGCTCACGAGCCATGACAGCCAACAAACCGGAATATATAAGGTGTGTGTGTAGAAAATACTTACCAGCATCATTTTGTACAAGTTCTTCCATATCAATATCTATTTGATCAATCATCATGTGCTTCAGTAAATTCTGTTGTAACGTGTTGTTTATCATACTCTGGTGAAGTTTGGCGTGAAGTTCTTTCAACTCTGTTTCTTTGTTTGCACACACTGTACCCTTTAAAGAGATTTTTTTAAAAAGATAAAAATTTCTGAAAATGTTCAGCAAATTTTGAATATAACAGTAAATTGCCTTAAGAAATAATCTAGATAAAATAAAATTAAAAATAGCTAACAAAAAAAAAAAAATTTTTTTAAATACTAGAATTGCAGATAATCTGTTATTTAATTCATTAAACCATTTAGTTTTACATCACTTATGTCTTTACAAAAAGATTAAAATTAAGATATAGGTACTAATACATAACCTTATGTTTAAAATTAGTTTTCTAATTTCAATAAAAATATATTAAATGATTGTGATTCTAGAAAAATATCAAATTTGGAGGCTGAGGGATTCTGAAAAACTGAAATTTAGAGGACCTTGATAATTTGTGACTAATAGCTGGATCATATTCCATTTAAATCGAAAATTTGATACATGAATTTTCAACTCAGTCCATCCCCTAAAAACCCTTTGAAATATTCTAAGAAACTGAAATTGTAGAAGTATTTATTTATAACCAATACCTATTAAAAAAATTTCATCAAAATCAGAGTCATCTTAATTTTCATAAAGTGACTCCTTACTACATTGCACCAAATATAATCGACTGTTACACTTCACAGTAGCATATCAAAATTTATCAAGATTATAGATTTTATCCAATACAAATATATACACAACTAACGAAATACCAAGGTCTTAAGACATGAAAAGAAACTGGAATCATGTGAAGCTCTCCATTTCAGTAATTATAAAAGCAACTGAACTCATGAAAAAGGAAATTCAGGCACTACCTGGCAAATATACTCAGTGAACCAAGTGCAAGAGAAATTCAAACAATTGAACTTAAGGACAGTCAGAATCTTATAAAGATCTCTAGGTTGGAATATCTAAGTTAACCAGTGAATATTTTGCATTCGATAGGATGCCCCATCCTCAGTTTGAACAAACCAATAAGAAAATTAAAAAAAAAAATATGCATATCAAAATTCATCAGGATTGGTAAGTATAGATTTTACCCAACACAAATATACATACAAAACTATAAGTATATCAAGAAGAAATTAGATTTCATAATACACGCTTATTGATTTAACACCCATGCTACATGGATCGAACAGTTTCAAGAAACTGACTTCCAAATGAATCTATCTCTGGCTAGCTCTTTATCCTTTCTCTCAAGTCCATTTTTATTGTTTCCTTTCATGTTTACCTTGAACTGAACCTGCTACCTCAACTGTTCTGCATTTATTGACCAAAGAACTTCAATTCGAAATCCAATGGGCAATGCCCGCACAGGTTCGAATCCTGTTCGTAGCGCCATGTTGGATTGTGTAGTGGACTTTCGATCAGCGTTCAAGTTGTGGATAACTTGACAAAGACTAAAGTTACTTCTCATGAAAGAGGAGAACTATTTATGGCACAATGGGAGATTCCATTGTGCACACATGGGCCAGTCTATTCCTTGGATTGTGATTGGCTGAATCACCTGATTGGATATGCTTGTACATAAATACAAGCCTTCAGTCCAGCTCAATCTGGTGTATTGTGCATAAGCTGGATCCTTGGTAAGTGTTGCTGCTATTATTATTATTGTTGTTGTTGTTGTGTGTTATTGACTAACACAGTTCTTTTGATTATTCTACATAATCCATATAAATAAAATTTCCTGTTCTGCACAAATCTCCCTATACTATCTAGATTTTATCTTCCTCCCAAATCAAGATTCACATTACACATCCATTGTATCATTCTCAAATCATTTCTCTCCATGAAACACATGACAGTCCCGTCCTAACAGGTACTATTACTCTGGGTCGAAGTGAATCTGGGAGCAATGGCAACTAGAGGCAATATCACATTCCGCACAGCTCCCAAATAGAGGCCTTCACCACTCAATGTCTTACGGTCGTACCCAAGATCCGGAGTTGGATGTATTATCCTAGACAGAATACTTTCTGTTAAGAGATGTCAATGTAGATACAGAGCAAAATATAGAATTGAAATAACTCAAAACACCATGTCAATTGGACACAATTTATTTCACCACTAACCAAACTTATCAGATATGAAGATTGGCCAGCTACAAGAATCAAGTAAAGATGCTTACATCTAAAGGAGGAGGGAGTATATATTTAAAGGTGGAATAAAGATTTCAGTCTCTTAAATCTAGTGGAATTTTATGGCCAGTGACTCATTAGGAAATTTAACTTGCATCTACAAGTGTTGTATATTGGTTTATATTTGAGGAGATGATATTTTAAAATGTTATTTGTTTATCCAAATCCAATAATCATAATAACTGATCCAGCGGGCATCCATCGCTCAAATCAATTAATAAGAATACAATAACAACAATAATGTTTTGACCATTGCTCCCGCTTGCCACAGCTAACAGATACTACGCTATGATCACAGCCTAAAGGATCATAACATTACACAAGTACCTAATTCGGCCCATGATAATACACCCAACACTTACCACCTTCAATTAAGTGGACCATGATTACTGACGTGATTTATTTTAAATTTTTAGAAATTTAATATTCATGTTATTATAGTCCATGTCCATAGGCATTAATTTCTCCACAAACATGTGAAAAGTTATGATTTTATACTTTATTTATAACTATTGATTTTTTCTAATAAAATTTTAAGCTTTATCTTTACTTTAGGAATGGATTCCTGTTCATTTGATTGGAAATTTATTACATACATGCATATGTATATCAAGGTTTAAAAAAAAAAAAAAAAGTATTTACAAACAGCTGGATTAATTTCTTTCTACAATATTAATGTGAAATGATCAAAAAATGTTTACCTTAGACAAAACCATTTCTATTAAATGGCTGAAGAGGTACCGGCATTCCATTAGATTAGATCGACTAAATATCATATGCAGTTTCTCCACATCATCATTATTCTGAAAGAAAGATTTTATTTTTTTTAATCAAACAATAAACTTAAACTCTTAAATAATTTGGATTATTCAGACTACTATTCTCATCTTGGTTGGTATTTTTATATTTCAGTTGATAACCTCCAACCTTTTCGGTGTATCCTTTTGAACCAAACCTGTGGCACAATAGATAAAGGCATTTGATTAATGATCAGTTCTAAGTGAAAATTTTTAAGGTTCAATATACTTCTGATTATAGCTAACAGAACGAGAACAATCTAACTGGATTAAATAAAACATTCTATTCAACATTCTGTGTGAGTTATCAAGTTTGAAAATAATGCACCTGAACAAAGTCAGAGGTTACATTGACTGAAATATGAAAATAAAAATAGTAAATATGATCCAAATTATGAATCTTCATCTAAAAAATTTAGAAAGAAAATAAACAGATTTAAAATTTTTAAAATTTTAATTAACAATCTTACTTTATTTTCTTCAAGTTGCATAATTTGTTCTTGAATTTCAGTTATATTTTCTTGACATACTTGAAGTTGATCCTCCAAACTGCCAATCACATCTAGGCACTCATTAATAGCTTCTTGCGGCTAAAATAAAATATTTATAAAATATAAAACGTTTATATAAAAATAGCTGTGAAATTAACACAAAGTGGTGGGCCATGTTAAATGAGTAGAAAACACAAAATGATCATTAATTTAATATTTATGACAAGAAAAATGATGCAATTTATTATGGTTGCATATAAAGAGGTACACAGGTAAATTGGAACTACTTTCTATTTTTCTAATGATTTTTTTCAGATAATCTTGAAGCCTTATTCTTGAAGATATTTTTCTAATGATTTTTTTCAGATAATCTTGAAGCCTTATTCTTGAAGATATTTCAAGATTTAGACAGGTTTCCTTAAACATGGAATTAGCACAACAGATGACCACATGTGAATTGAGACATGCTGAGAACTCTCCTTCAGACATAATTAAGAGCATTGACAATATAAAGACAATCAAGTCCTGACCAAGTTTGATGTTGAGGATAAAGTCCAAAGCCCCCAGAGTCTTCGTAATGATTGGAAGTGAACAAAAATTTTCCTGGCAGGATTGAAAAGGGCGATAATAGCTCAATTCAGTCAATGTCAAAACTGGCCAGAAAACGCAATGTTAGTCACAGAATCATCAGCAGTCAATGAGGACCTTGCGGTGAACTTTTACATGGAGAGACGTCACAACCTCCTCACTACCTGCTCAAGAGCCATCAGGGTTGAAAGATATCCAAAGCTTCTCAATCATCAGCAAAACATGTTCACATTTGTTGATGAGAAAAAGTTCATTGTGGATGAGGTTGCAAACTGCTAGGACTCAGGTTATTACCTGTGACCCATCAGATGTTCGCTCTGTGATGCAGAGCAAGAATCCTGCTTCTGTGATGGTTTTTGCAGCTGTGGCAAGTGATGAAGAGTAATGCCTCATTTCATTGAAGCTGGACTTAAAATCAAAACAGTGGAGTATTTGAAGATTCTGAATAAGGTTTTGCTGCTCTGCATTCATAGATACTGAAGTAATGCTTTTTCAAGACTGTGCCAACACACAGAGCAAAGAAATGTTAAGACTTACCAGATCTGAATGTTTACGATTATTGGCTATTTAGCATGACTGAAAGAAAATATAACGTTAATCCGCACCTTAATGCTAAGTATGAAAGCAGCCATTTGAAGAACATTCCAGAATCTAAATACTGATCAAATGAAGAGGAATTTTTTAAAGTTTCAGAGGATTTCCAAAATTATTGTAGCAAAGGGGGATCGAATTGAATTATATTAAATAGATTGTAAGGATTACATAAATAAATGTTAAAATGATCATTATACTGTTTTTATCTTTAAAATCAGGAAATGAAAGAGTCACAATTTACCTGCAGGACTATGTATGTAGGATTTTGAATGTTGAGTCAAAGGGAGATAAATCAGTCATACGAGAAAGTTATAAAAATTGGTAGGAATTACTAAGTTCATTCTCATAAGAATGATAAGTCATAGAAAAGTGTAGCAGTTTTGTTTAGATTCTGTTAGTATGCTGAGGATTATGATTAAATTTGCGTTCAACATGAGATTAGCATTGCTGTTACCAATGGAAAAATAAGTGTAGTCGGTTGTTTTTGGTATTTTAAATTGATAGTGCATCCTTTGATCGGATATATGGAAAATTAGTTAAAGACTTTAGTGTTTTTATTGACGTAAAAGTGTTAGTCATGTGTGTAAACTTTGTGCAACACTGAAGATATCTTTGATCAACCTGTTTCTTCTTTCAATATCTGCCTTTATAGATAATTTTTATAAAATTTTGTATACTTGTAACTCACCTGTTCAGTTTCTATCAGATTCTGTTTTTTGTTTGTATATTTTTCTAGACTTTGTCCAAGCTTTTTCCTTTCCTGAATAAATAAAATTAGAATTTTAGTTGCAGGAGGATGAAAAGGAAATGCCAAAGAGAAAGAGTGAAAATAGAAAAAAGGTGTTGAATCGAAAATGTGGATAGAAAAAAAAAAAAATGCAAAAAAAAAAATGAAAAAAAAAAAAGGATGAAAAAAAAAAAGGATGAAAAAAAAAAAAAGGATGAAAAAAAAAAAAAAGGATGAAAAAAAAAAAAAGGATGAAAAAAAAAAAAAGGATGAAAAAAAAAAAAAGGATGAAAAAAAAAAAAAGGATGAAAAAAAAAAAAAGGATGAAAAAAAAAAAAAGGATGAAAAAAAAAAAAAGGATGAAAAAAAAAAAAAAGATGAAAAAAAAAAAAGGATGAAAAAAAAAAAGGATGAAAAAAAAAAAAGGATGAAAAAAAAAAAGGATGAAAAAAAAAAAAAGGATGAAAAAAAAAAAAAGGATGAAAAAAAAAAAAGGATGAAAAAAAAAAAAAGGATGAAAAAAAAAAAAAGGATGAAAAAAAAAAAAAGGATGAAAAAAAAAAAAAGGATGAAGAAAAAAAAAGGATGAAGAAAAAAAAAGGATGAAAAAAAAAAAGGATGAAAAAAAAAAAAGGATGAAAAAAAAAAAGGATGAAAAAAAAAGGATGAAAAAAAAAAGGATGAGAAAAAAAAAGGATGAAAAAAAAAGGATGAAAAAAAAAAGGATGAAAAAAAAAAAGGATGAAAAAAAAAAAGGATGAAAAAAAAAAGGATGAAAAAAAAAAGGATGAAAAAAGAAAGGATGAAAAAAAAAAGGATGAAAAAAAAAAGGATGAAAAAAAAAAAGGATGAAAAAAAAAAAGGATGAAAAAAAAAAAGGATGAGAAAAAAAAAGGATGAAAAAAAAAAAGGATGAAAAAAAAAAGGATAAAAAAAAGGATGAAAAAAAAGGATGAAAAAAAAAGGATGAAAAAAAAAAGGATGAAAAAAAAGGATGAAAAAAAAGGATGAAAAAAGGATGAAAAAAGGATGAAAAAAGGATGAAAAAAAGGATGAAAAAAAGGATGAAAAAAAAGGATGAAAAAAAAGGATGAAAAAAATGAAAAAAAGGATGAAAAAGAAAAAAGCATGCAAAGAATCTTACTTTTAACCACGTTTCCATATCCTTTTCTATTAAATTTAAGGTTTGTCTTTTCTTGATAATATCATCCACCTATAAAAGAAAAAAAAATAGCTCAATTTGTATAAAAACTTAATTTGTTTTTGTAATATATATATATTTTTTTTTTTTAATGTTAAGATTTATTGAAAGGAAAAAAAAAAAAAAAAAAAATGACTGGAACAGACACACCCCCATCACTCTATAAAAACGCCACTCGAAGATGCAAGGACATCCATTCAATTTGTATGAAATGCTACAGGTTTCCATACAATGCTCAATATTAAAATGACAAATTTTTAAAAAATTACCAAAAAATGAGAAACTATTTAGAAATAATCAAGTAAACAAATGGTTCAAAAAGTACTTTAACATCAACGAGATTATACTTACTCGTTTCTGGATGACATCCCATTTTCGTTTTGCAAGTTTATCAGCTAATTTTGTATTTCTACTTCGTCGTTCATACAAGGAAACTGGAATGTTAGCTGAAAGAAAATAAATAAAATAAAAAAAATTAAAAACTGAGTACCCACAAAATCTAAAGAACTGATATGAAAATTGACAATTTTGAATTACAATACTAGACAAATTCCTTTAACATATTTCTTCATATATTCTTATATAAATTATGAAAATATAGCAATTAAATTTAAGAATTTTCTGCATTTAATCTCTAAGATTTGTCAGGCTTGAATGTGTAATTTATGTGAATATACGGAATATATAGTCATGGGACGATTCTAATATATATATATTATAACACTAAATATTTAACAATAGACTTATTTATTCCTGATTACTGTAAAAACACATTAAATATGCAGATATTTTCTCAAGCGTAAAAATAAACTTATAGACGATCTATAGATTTTAGTTTTACTAGTAGTTTAAAGCAAAATCTTCTATTGCTGGTAGTAATAAATATTGCTTTTAAACAAAAAATTTGAAGATAAAATAGTTTTGTGCATCAGAAAATAGGCATGAATTTTCCGATTCTGATATGCTCAAAAGTTCCAGTTCCTCACACCAACACTAATATATATTCCATCCTGAAACTCAAACAGTAATCAAGCATGGGATATGCAGAAAAGTCACCTGTAATATTTAACGAAATATGTCAAGAAAAAATGCTTTCAAAATATATATTTTGATATATGATTGTATTGTTATGGTTTCCTAATCTAATTAAACTCCAGTGTTTATAAAATAGTGCGCAATAAAAAGAACTGTATTAGTGTATAATTTTTTTTAGACAAAATATTTATAATGTTTGTATTAGTAAAGAAAATTATACTATATATAACTTGGTGAGTTAGAAGAGAATAAATTACATTCTATAAAACTCAAATATATTGTCTCATATATATATATATATATATATATATATATATATACACTGCTCCAGAAGATATCTCACTACCGATACAATTCTCTATCTGTATAAAAGCCAAGTACGTCCAAGGATGGAGTACTGCTGCCACATCTGGGCAGGAGCTGCTAAAAACAGCCTATCCTACCTTGACAGAGTAGAAAATAGACTTTGTGGTTTAGTGGGGGATACCCTTTTCTCTTCCCTGCAACCTCTCTCCCAAAGAGACGTTGCGAGCCTGTCTTTGTTTTATCGTTATTTCCATGGCAGGTGCTCGTCTGAGCTCCAATCCCTCATCCCCCCTCGCCAATCTTTCACGAAAAACACCCGTCTGGTTGAAACTACTGTCAATAATTTTCCTCACCCTTTATCTGTGCCTAAATCCAAACGTAGATTCCATGAGCAAAGCTTCTTTCTTAGAACTGCATGCCAGTGGAACTCTCTGCCACTTGCCTGTTTCCCACCTGACTACAACTTGGACATCTTCAAGTCCAACATAAACAAACTCCTGACAAATCGCCCCCTTAAGACACTATCAAAACCCCCAATACTAATGATTACTACAATACTATCTCATTGATTACTGTACACGCAATAACCCTTATCCCTGAGTAGCCTTCAGGCCTTGATAATGGTGACCCCCATATAAAAAACAAAATAAATTACACATACAATGCACCTAACATTGATGCTTTTTGTCTTTCTACTTTTTGCAAAACTTGATGTTCTGCAAAAACAACCCACCTTTTCCCGCCTTTTCCTTCTTCCCCACTTCTTGAGTGGTTTCCTAATTTAAAAATGTACAAAACATTATACTGTAACCCTTTTCCCCTCTCCCATTGCAAAACTCATTCATGTTCTGCAGAGCAGGGAACAAAAACTTTAAAAATCCACTATAAAACAACCAAACCAAACACTGCAAACTAGCGATTGAAGATACAAAAAGCTTGAATAAAAACCTACAAAATAACTGGATGCAACATGAATACTATTTCCAAAATAACTGGATTTGGCATTAAATAACTTGAAAAGGGTTGATATGCTGTACAACAAAACAACCAAAAAAAAAAAAAAAAAAAAAAAGAAAAACAAGCACACACATTAAAAAGTCCTTAGCACCCAATATATTTTAACAACATCCTGCATAGTAGTTTTTACTATTTTTTTTTTTTATTTTGTGGTTTAATTAAAAGAAATAAAAATTACTAGGTTTGTGTACCTAGTAATTTTTATCTATTCACTTCTATAGTGGAAGAGATAAACTTTTTTTTCCTAATTGCAAAACTATGGACAAAACATTCCTTACCAGTTGGCACAGTCGGAGCAACATCATATTTGCCAATTCTACCTGCAGCTCGAGTTGACATTGGTTTTTGTCTTTTTCTTAATGCCTCCACCTGATAAAAAAGATAAGAGATGAAGCCATCAAAATTGAAAATGAATTAAAAGAAAAAAAAGGGGGGGGGGTGATTTGTTAATTTGGATTGACATCAGGCGAATTGAAAATCCATGTTGCTTACCTCTTCTTGTTTGCGTTTCAAGACTATTTCCTTTTGATGTTTCTCCGTTTGTAAAGTCTTTATTTTTTGTTCACTTTTTAATTGCTCCCGTCGAAGCTGCGTTATTTCTCTATGCCGTTTCGAATTAAACGCTTTATTCTTTTCAGCATCTTCCTTTATCTGCCGCATGAGTTTCACCTAAAAGAGAAAAAATAAAATCGAGTTAAAATCAAGGCACGTAACATATTCAGTGGTGGCAACTAGACAAGAGTAAAACCAAATTATTCAAGTTTCGTATACACCAGCTGCGTAACCCAACATTGCTTGGTAGTGTTTTTACTTAGAATTTGTCGGGTTTTATTTTTTAACCATACTTTTTTTTATAAAAATATTTTTTGTTCCAAACAAACCAAATCAGTGTCAAGCTAGACTAACTGATATTTTGATCAAATTTCATGATGATAGGTCAAATACTTGGCCAAACCAAGTACAATCACTTAATTGGTTAAGCCGGTTCTACCCGTCGAGACGACTACATCTGGAATTGAGGTTGACCACACCTGATGATTTGATACTGCTGTAACCATGAGCAGTTCCAGCGACGTAGGCTGTGTGCAAAATTGGTCAAGTGTGTTAAACTGTACATAAACTCAACCAAAAACAATTTTTGACTTAAGGTAAGAAAAAATCTTAATTCAGCTTTAATAATTGACATCCAACTGACCTTTGTCCGTTTCATATCTTGGAGCTCCATTTGATACGTCTTCAATTGTTTCTCGTAAACAGCTTGATTACGAAGAAATTTTGCATGGTCTTTCTTTGCTTCCTGGAATTTCTTCAACTCGCTCTGAAGTTCATTCAATTTACGCTGATATTTTTCCCTGATATTTTTCTCTTTATCTTTCTTATCTTCTTCGACTTTTGCTAAAAATTAAAAGAATTCATGAAAATAAATTAAATTAAAAAATTAAAGTTGATCCAAAAAAGAAAACAAAAAACAAAAAAAAAAAACACTTGAATAAATAAGAAATAATTTGCTTCAAATTTATAAATTCATTCTTTTAATCTTTTATGTCCGAGGAAAAAGAATAAAAAGATGGTTGAAAAATGTTTTATAATAGTAAATTAGATTAAAGTTAAAACAATTCCTTTCTTTGGTTATCATGTTCGAAAAATGTAATAGTTTTTAAAAGTATAAAATATACGGAGCCTCTGATATTAAACTTAATCTGGTGGGAGGGCATAAAACTCGCCAATCTTTCTCAAAAAACACCTGTCTAGCTGAAACCACTGTCAATAACTTTCCCCACTCTTTAACTGTGCCTACATCAAAACAAATTCCATGAACAATGCTTCTTTTTTAGAACTGATCAAGTAGCTTTATTTTTAATGTCAAATCCAGTAATTTTGGGAAAAAAAATTACTATACTTAAGTTGTTAAGATCTTCAAATATTTATTCATGACATTTGGTTCGATTTTTTTGTAAAAAGAAAATCGTTTTAGTTAGTGACTTTGCAGAACATGATTGAGTTTTACAAAAGGAGAGGATAAAAATAACACCACTGTTTGGTGCATTTTTAGTTTAGCAGCCATTATCTTCAGACAGCCTGATCTGATAACACCAGATGCCCTAACAGATATTAAAACTCTGGCCCAAAGTAGACCCGTAGGTAATCTATATACATAAAAGGCAAAAGTGGCATGCACGTTTTTATATGTCCAAGAAAGTAACCCTCTCGAGAACCCCCCCCCCCATCTATCTATTTTTTATGTATTCCCTAGATCATAATATCTATGATTTGCAAACGGATCTAGTCTCTACATTTATTTTGATCAACTTTTATAAAACTCCCCCTTTTTTTTTTTTATTTACACAGGAATCACCACATTATCAAGGCCAAGAGGCCACTCAAGGATAAGGGTTAAAAAGTGTACAGTAGTAATTGGACAATATAGTAATCATTAGTAATGAAAATTCGGTTAATTTGATAACTTATATGGCATCAAGAATTTATTTACGTTAGACTTAAACACAACTATATTGTAGTCAGCCGGAAAGCAGCAAAACCAAAGACAATTCCACAGGCGTGCAGTTCTAAGAAAGAAGCTTTGTTCAAGGAATGTACATTTAGGTTTAGGCACAGATAAAGAGTGGAGGGAATTATTGATAGTGTTTTCAGCTAGACGAGTGTTTCTTGTGAAAGTTTGCCAAGGGGGGACGAGAGACTTAAGCTCAGTCGAACACTTTCCATGAAAGTAACGATACAACAGAGACAAACTCGCAGCATCTCTTCTGTGAGATAGAGGTTGCAGGAAAGAGAAAAGGACATCTCCTACGAGGCTACGAAGTCTATTTTGAACTCTATCAAGGCAGGACAAGTCCTTTCTAGCAGCTCCTATCCAGATGTGGCAACAGTATTCCATCCTTGGACGTACCTGGCTCTTATATAGATAGAGAATTGCATCAGCAGTGAGATATCTACTAGATCGATAGAAAGATCCAACCATTTTTCCAGTGGCCTTGGCAACAGATTTGATGTACGTGTTCCATTTAAGATCAGGAGTAATGGTCAAGCCCAGAAGCTTGTCAAAACTTGAGGTCTCCTGAAGACGAGAGCCATTCATTTCAATTGATGCCAGATGTGGATCAGAATGTTGATGTAAAGAGAGAAGCTTGGTTTTAGATGCATTAAAAGTAACCAGCCACTCCTTACCCCATTGTACTACGTGCTCAAGATCAGAGGAGAGAGAATTGGAGAGAACTTGGTCGTTTACTGTCTTAGATGTGCTACCATAAATGGTAGTGTCGTCAGCATAAATGTCTACAAATGATGTAAGGAAGTGATTTGGAAGATCATTAATGTAGATCAGGAAAAGAGTTGGGCCCAGGATGGACCCTTGAGGGACACCAGCATTAATACTGTGAGCTTCTGATTTTTGCCCCTCAACTACTACTCTTATGAACCTATCAGAAAGAAATGATTTCATAATTGAGAAGACATTTCCAGCTATACCATAGCTAGAGATCTTGTGAAGTAAACCTTTATGCCATACCCTATCAAAGACCTTAGGAAACCATATTGAGTGTCACTAAGAAGGTTATTGGCCTGTACTGAGAGGGGGATGAGCGATCACCTGAATTCTTAAATACAGGGCATACTGTTGAAATTTTCCAGGGTGATGGGAAACTATTCTCCTTAAGACAACGTTTAAACAGTTTTGTAAGTATGGGCGCTAGTTCAGGTTGAAGTTTTTTGAGTACTATAATTGGAATACCGTCAGGGCCAGTTGCTTTACTGGAATCAAGGTTTTTGATTAGCTTGGCAACATCATGTACAGATATACGTATATCACATAGTGTGTTTTCTGATACAGGAGGAAATATTGGGGGTTGGCGGCCTTGGTCGCAAAGGGTAGAATTAGCTGCAAAGTTCTTGGCAAAGAGTTTGGCTTTGATGCTGACGAGATTACCCTAGGTCCATTGATGATAGTTGGGATAGAGCACACGCTTCTGTTCATGATTCTGTTTGCTATTTGCCAAAACTGGTGGGAACCAAGCCGCTGCTCAGCTACTTTGGACTTAACGGATTGAGCATACAACTCTTGCATTCTTTATTACTTTCTTACAATAGTTGCTGGCAGTCCTGAAAGCGGCTTTAGTTTCCATACATCTATTATGTTGGAAGCAGTGGAAAAATTGATTTGTGCGCAATGGCAGCAGCACATTCTGGAGAGAACCATGGCTGGCTGTTTGGTTTTTGCTGGAACTTTTTCGAGGGTATGAAACGGTCTATACCTACAATTAACCATTCGGTCAGGTCTGATACTATAGAGGACACATCCTTTTTAAATATGGAATGCAGAGGTAGATCCGATATAAATGTACGGAAGCTATCCCAGTCAGCCTTATTGTATCGATATACTGTATGATAGAGAGGTACGTCTGGGGACTTATTACATTTCATTTTTATCTTAATTGATACAACAGAGTGGTCGGAAGATCCAAGAGGAGACAGAACAGAAACTGAGCATAGTTCAGGGCAAGTTGTGAGAAAAAGGTCTAGTAGGCTCGCATACTGGCCGTCATTGTCGGGCACACGGGTGGGTTCCTGAACAATCTGAGTGAGGTCATAGGCAATTTCATCCTTTTGTGTGTTTGTTCGTCTTTTTGTATAAATAAAGGAAAACTTATCAAAGAAAATCGACTTGCCTGGCCTTCGTGAACGAGACGTCTTGAAGGCAATCAGCGTTGATTATTATTGGGAAAACCCTTCACATCAAACAATTGCTATTCATTTGGAAGAGCTCCTTTTATTTTGGTGGAGGGTTGGTTTTCCAACATTGTGGGGAAGCAAAATACATCAGAAACTGGCCTCCAGCCAACCCTCATTTCTGTGCCTTCATGAACTCATTTCTGTAAGTCAGCTTTTTAATCGTTAAATTTGAACGCTTTTCACTTCCTCTCACCTTGTAGCGTAGCGTAAGATCTCCGCTTTTCTTTCACTTTCTTTTCCGCCTTCGGGTTCAAGCCTGCCTGCCTACTATCACTTCATACCCCACCCCCACCCAAACAAACACTCGGGCAATGCTAGCAGTAACTAAGGAGCAACTCCATATTCTTCACAACTCCCAAATCGAGCCTTACTATTGGATGCCTTTTAAGGTCATACCCAAGACCACTTATAGGATACAAATACAATGTTCTTCTGAGCACATTCTGTAGAAATACTTATAAAACAAGCACAGATGCAAAAAGGACTGAAGTTGTTTAAGAAAAAAAATTTACGAAGAATGAATATGTGAAAACATTAGCTTTAAACAAATTATAAAATTCAACAATGTGAAAAAGGGTAAGATATGTTAAAACAAAACCAGAAAAATTAAAATTTACAATTTCAAATTATAAAGAGCAACAAATTTCTATCAACTCACCAATATTCGACAACACATTGTCTCGCTCAATTTCTGTGTCGCGTATTTTCTGAGTAAGCTGGATAACTTTCTGTTCATAATGATTTTTCATTGCATTCAACTCATTTTGATTTTTTTCCAAAGCTTTGATCAACCGCGATTTCAATGTCATTTCACAGCTTAATTCGGCTAAATTCTCATGAATATTTGCAGAACCTTTTAAGGAAAAAAAAAGGAATTAAGTTTGATACAAGAAACAAAACATTAAAAATAGAATCACCGTGTGACCATTGTAGGTGAAAAAAAATTCTGTAAAATAGCTTAAAGGAAAAATTTGGATTAATGATGAACTGAGTTTTCAGAATTCTTCAAAACTTTAAAACATATGAAAGGAGTGATTTGACAGTTACAACAATGCGGTTTGTGAGAAAAACCCAGGGACACTAGTTAGTGCATAAAAGAATTACAATTTTCAATTTTATTATATTTATTTACAATTGAAAATTTAAATTCCTTCAATATTGTCATTCTTTTATAGACTAACTCATGTATACAGTGTTTCCCACAATTTGCATTGACATAGCCTTCAAACGACTCCGTTCACACTACGCACAATTCTTCGAGCAAACTACAACACCCTTCTCACACGCAAACACATACAAGCTTATGAGAATAGGTGATATAACAGAATTTAAAATGGTTTTGACAATTTAAATTTAAGGTGTATACATTTTTCTTTAATTTTGCAAAGTTCAAAAATTTTCTCACTTTCTTTATAAAGATGTTGAATCTAAATAAATATATATGAGGGATGTTCCAAATTAATGCCTCCTATTTTATATTTTGTCTGAATGGATCAGAGTTATGACTGAACTTAAGCATTCATGACCTGAAAGTTTCATCTATGTTGCAGATATTGATGGTTTCAGATCCTAAGTGAGTAATCTTGTCCTGGACATCTGTCAGAAGCAGAGATACATCACTGAATGCCCCCATAAAAAAAAAAAAAACAATTGAACTGATCAACATTCACCGGCGTCAGTTAAACATTTACAAAACCAATGCAATTAATATCAGCACAGTTAGGAGATGGGTTCACCCATTTCTGAGTGGTGACAAATGTGAGTCACAAAATGCGTTCTTGGTTTTTACAACCAAGGCATCAAAAAGTGCCTTGAGCATGGTGATTATGCAAAAAAAAAAAAAAAAAAAAAATCTGTAGCACAAAAGGTTGCTCGTTTTAATAGTACCACTCCAGTCTTCATAGGTCAACATTTTAGTTTTTGAATAAAAAATAAAAACTATACCTTACTTTTGGAATAACCCCATATATATATATATATAAATAAATAATAGCACTATACATTAATCCATCATCAATACATGCAGTTTTATAGAAACACCAGGAATCTAGTTTCAATACCTACAATATACCAAGTGTGACCACTGTTTAGTGTCAAAGCATGAAGATATGACAAGGTTGGAAAAGTGAGATTTGAAGAACCAGTACCCTAGAGGAAGAGCAATCTGGCCTGCAAAAAAAGGGGTGGGCAGCCTTGTTGGCATTGCTCAATATGAGTGCCTTAGGTGATTACCATGAAACTAACCCTTTCTTCAAAGGTGAGAAAGCAAAGCCTGGGAGATCGGACTTCATAGAACTGAACAGGATACAGGAACATGTATCTCAGCCAGCAGAGAAGCCATCTCAACAATCACCTAGAATCTAGTGGCTTTAAGACTAGGGGAAGGCCATCAGTTTTAAAATAGTTAAATAATATTAAATAATCATTTTCAAACCATCAACTGAAGAGTGGTCACGCTTGGTATGTTTTACTTCTTCTGACTGAAGTTTCATGAAACCACAAGTATTGATGAACAATTAAACCAATATATGTTCTTTGGAAAAAAAAGAAATTCTCTTATACATGTAATTGATCACAGTGTTTCTCAGCAAAAAATGACATGATTCCATTTGTTTGATGAAAACCGGTTTCCTTTCTTTTGTTTCAGACCATCTACTAGTTGGCCAGTTGTGAACAACTCCCAAGAGCAATAGGAGCCTTCTATCATGTCTGAAAATAATATTAAATGAGTAAGATCAGACATGCGCCGCTGTACAACTCATGCTCTCTATTGATCCAAGTTATGACAATAGGACCATCGCCAGCACCTTCAAAATGCATCACTGGATTGCCACGAATAACCGGGATGTGCCCGAGATTATGAAAAAGTCATGGTTTTGTTTTCAGTGAGGGCCACATCATGCCACCTCACATCTTCGAAGTTGGCTTGACAGTCAACACCAAAGTTTACCTGGATGTGCTGAAGAGTGTGGTGATCCCTCTGGTACAATCAGGTGGCCATTGTTAAACCCTGGGTGTGGCAGCAGCTTTATACCTTTCTCCCACTACCCCCACCTCCCTCGACCTGAACACGCTGGACTACTTTGTTTGGTCATACGTCAAGACCATCACCAACATGACCTTCCACAACACTAAAGTCAGCCTGATCACCACCATCCACTGGCATTTGTGAAATAGGCATGCTCCCAGTTCCATATTAGTATTGAGGCATTAATTGAAGCTGAAGGTGGCTACATTGAACAGATATCAGCTCTATTACATTATCAAGTTATCAGAATTGATTTTTTTTTTCAATAAAAGTTTCAAAATTAAGCTGTAATGTTTTCTTTAGGGAAACACTTGTCATTCCACCCTGTAGTCGTTTCACTTTGAAAACGATTTCTGCAAATATCTCTTGGATTATGTAGAAACTTACAGCACTTTATTGATGCTCAAATGAAATATGGCAATTTAAAATAAAATAACAGGGAAAATATAAATCTACTTATTAGTGTACACATAAAATTATGAGTGGGGAAAAAAAAAATTTAAGACATACAGTTAATTTACTATTTAGAGTCAAACTCAAAACAATAACTCAGTGTGTCATTTATTTTAGAAGAGATATAATCATCTACAACAAGTGATATAAATTTTATATCAAAATTCTAGTTTAATTGTTGTAATTTGTAATGTACACTAATAGTTTTCACTGAGAATTAAAATATATTTGAAAGTTTTCCTTTCATTTTAAACTGCCATATTTCAATTGTCAATAATAAGTTACAAACATACTTATTGACTTGTGAAAATGTTTTTTTAATTATTAATTAAAAATAATAAACACCACCAAGTATAATTCACATTGAAACAAGCTCAACAAAAATAAGCAACGTGTTCAATAAAAATATTAAATAGAATTTGATTCATTGGAGATTCAAAGGAACATGCAGGAATTGAATCCATGGATTAAATGATAAAAAAAAAAAAAATAAATAAATACAGTTGATTATTGGACAAATGCAATTGAAAACAAGGAAATGATTTGCAATCGTGTTCAAAAGAATATAGTGAATGGATTTTTTAAAAGTGACTTCTAGAATTATTTCATTTTCTTGGGCATCATAAAATTCATGTTTAAATATTACATAAACCAGTTCATATTTGTCCGAATGAAATGAAACCTTGGTCATAACTAGTTTATTATATTCAAAACATCACATCAAAATACTAGGGTCTTTGGCCTTTTTTTCTCCGTTCTACAGCATATGTTCTAGATGGCCTCCATTTAGCTTTGTTTTTTTGGGGGGGCGGGGTCACCCTGTATTACCATTTTAACAATGAAAAGAAAACGAAAACCGGATTATCTCCCTTTGATCAGAAACTATACTACAGGCTCATGGAACCTTTTGGAATAAAATCTATTATCAAAAATATGATTGGCTAATTATTCACCATGTTTATTTTATATATAACAAAGATTTTAGTATTAGCTTATTAGTGTAAAATTAGAATTAAAATTCAATGTTATAAACCTTAGCCAATACAAGGAACAAATTTTTATAAATTCATCAAAAAGCCTATTTGCTTTTGATAAATTTATGAAAATTTGTTCTTGCATTTTCTCAGGTTTATGGTATTAAATTGAATTTATACACATACATAGTCTCTATATAGTATGAAATGTGGAAGATTCTGTACAGCTAATTTACCATATTTTCAAAACTTACTACCTAGCTGTACTTATGTATCAAGCAGAACATTGAATACAAGATGGAAAAAACCAAATTCACAATTTTATTTCAATTCAAGCTAGGCCGAAAAGCTGCTGAACAGCAGCTTGTGATATCAATGAAGCATTTGGCCCAGGAACCACTACCAAATACAAAGCGCAATGGTGATTTAAGAAATTCTGTGGCCGCAATGAGTCTTGAAGATGAGTATAGTGGTCAGCCATCAGATGTTGACAATGATCAATTAAGAGTTATAGTCAAAGCCAATTCATGCACAACTTTTCGAGAACTTACTTCTGAATTAGATGTAACATAACGATTTCAAACTTGAAATTGGAAAGACATAAAAACTTGATAAATGGATGCCTCACAAATTGAACGATAACCAAAAGAAATGCCGTTATGAAGTGTCATCTTTCCTTCTTTTACACAACGAACCTATTTTTCGACTGGGTTGTGACTTACGATGAAATTTGGGTTCTTTACTATAACTGGTAATGCTCAGTTCAGTGGTTAGATGCCAACGAAGCTCCAAAACATTCCCAAAGTCAGAGTTGCACCAAAAGAACGTCATGCTGACCGTTTGGTGTTTCGACAACACCTAACAACAGAAATGGTCCAATTCTCCACGACAATGCCCTACTGCACGTTGCTAAACGAACCCTGCAGAAGTTGAAGGAGTTGGGTTACAAAAATGCTTCATCCGCCATACTCTCACCTACTAACTACCACTTTTTCAAGCATCTCTACAACTTTCTGCATGGGAAATGCTTTAAAAACCTAAGCGATATCAAAAAGCTTTCATTGCTGCTAGAATACAAGATTTTTACTCTTGGCAAGTGTGTGGATTCTGATGGTGCTTATTTCAATCAATAAATTTCTGTGTGAGCCAAGATATGTTCATCTGAATTTAAAATTTAACTGCAAGAACTTGTCAACCTGATAGCTTAAAATGAAAGAATTAAAAAATAAAATGTATTTACAAGGATATTTTGACATCTATCTGAATATTTAAGAGAATTATATCTATTCTTCATTTTTTATATATCGCAGTTATATATTTGCAATCATGAAAATAAAATTTTCATTTTAATATTTGAAAGAATATAGCAAAAATACTTTTCATTTACCAAACATTAAAACTTTATCCTTGGATAAGTTTTAATCCACACTTGAAAGATGTATGTAAAATGTTTGGCCAATGAAATGATGTTAAAAAAAAATATAATCAAACAAACATTTCAATAGCAACTGAAGATACTGACAAATTTGCTTCACAACACCAGCAAAAAAAAAAAAAAAAAGTTTGATGACATCAGCAAAGGTACACAAAAAAAAAAAAAAAAAAAAAAGCTATTAAAATATGCAGACATGCTGTGAAATGGATGGGCATCAACTGGAAAGGAGTAAAAGAGGATTCTAGTTTAAAGTAATCTGTCCCCAAGAATGAAGTTTAAGTGCCACAAGTTGTGATAAGAGTATAGAAGAGTGATTGTAGAGATGGAGGGAAGTGAAACATGGGAGAGGTGAAGATAAGAAAAAATGAAAAATAAAAAAAACGGGAGGGGGGGGGCAGAGACAGAGCAGGGGTGAAGGGAGGGGGATGTTAGGGGAGGGGGAGAGAACAGACCGAGGAGGAGAGAGGATATGGGAAGGGGAGAAAACAGACCGGGGTAGAAGAGGGGATATTGAGGGGGGGGACTAACCGAGGAAGAGAGAGCAGGGGATATGGGGAGGAGAAAACAAACCGGGGGGGGGGGATATGGGAAAGAGAAAACAGATAGGGGAGAGGAGAGGGTAGGGGGAGACCAGGAGGGGGATAGGGTGGGGGAAGAAGAAAACAGACGGGGGGGGGGAATAAGGGGGAAGAAAACAGACGGGGGGGGGGAAGAAAACAGACGGGGGGGGGGAATAAGGGGGAAGAAAACAGACGGGGGGGGGATAAGGGGAAAGAAAACAGACTGGGGGGGGATAAGGGGAAAGAAAACAGACTGGGGGGGGATAAGGGGAAAGAAAACAGACTAGGGGATGGGGGATAAGGGGAAAGAAAACAGACTAGGGGATGGGGGATAAGGGGAAAGAAAACAGACTAGGGGATGGGGGATAAGGGGAAAGAAAACAGACTTGAGGGGGGGGGAATAAGGGGGAAAAGAAACCAGGAAGGGTAATAAAAGATGGGAGAAAAAAAAGATGGGGATGGAGGAAAGAAAAAAATGAGATAGCTGGGTTAAGAAAGACTGGATCAAGGAAAAAGAGAGATGGGGTGGAAATAGAGAATAAAAGAGAAGCAGAAAAGATTTTCAATTAAAGTCAAAAGACATCTTTAAAATGGCAAAAAGAAAAATTGTTTAATCAAAAATCCAAAAGTGCAAATCTCAGAATGCACACACAATTGTTAGGGACAGATTACGGGGAAGCATGTCTGTGATGGGATCCGTTACCTGAAATACTCCACAGGTCATACAAGGAGGCTGTCAGAGCTGTAGAGCAGAGGAAAACAATATGTCGAGAGGAGAATTAGTAGAGTTAAGATTTTAACAAAATTGTTGTCTGAAAGGATGGGAAAGAGGTTGAAAGAGTGGGTACCTAATTATTTAGGGAAATCAAATGCAAAACAAGAACAAAAACAAGAACCGCTTTGGTTACATTAAATCAATATCTCCAGAAAAAAAATTAGCACATTTCATAGAAAAGCATGTTAACCGTTGAAGTATGGAGAGAGAGAGAAAGAAAAGGCTGTATATTTAAAAAGGTCCTTTAAAATGTTCTAAAATATTTATATAAAAAAAAAAAAAAAAAAAAAAAAATCAAGGAAATATTTCAACACAATTCAGAGGAATTTTTCCATTTGTCATATGGACGTTACATAAATTCCATACTGGCTATTAGAAGAAAAGCATTTTCCATTGATTTTGTTTCATTGGACAATCTACCAGAGGTAGTGATGATGTCATATTGAGGATTAAAGTTGCATCAGACAAAACATTTAGACAATATATAGCTGTACACATCTTCTAAATCACCTTTTACATGGCTTGTTGCACTTTGCTTTTCTTTTTTTTTTTTCATAAATTTGATTCTCAGTCCCACTCAAGTGAAACTTTCCTTTAACTTTCATAAATAGCAAGATTAACACACAAGTTTTCAATTTGTTTATAACAAAAAGAGAAATTGAATAAGCAAATTAAAACTGAACATTTTTATAAATAAACTTTCCTTAGAAATTTGAAATTTTAATAAGGGGGATGTTTTGAGAAACAGAACAATAAATTAAATATTGCAACTTTAGAATTACAACTAGACTTTGTAGCCCGTTAAAAAGTAGACAAAAGTTATAGCCTGCTGACTTAGAATGGGTGCTTTATGCCAAACTTCTGGAGTAAATGGGATATTAAAGTAGCTAATCCTATTAATCCCTAACTGTATCGAACAGATGGCATAATACTTAGTTTGCTCCACCATAAAGCCCATACAAAATTTCACTCAGATCGGCTCAGTAATTTCAGAAAAAAAAGTGGAACAGACATACAAAGAGAAATATAATATAGATGTTTTAACTTAAATTTTCTTATCAATTTGTTCCAGCTGGGGATGTACCATCCTACTGGATGCAAGACATTCACCTGCTATGTCATATATTACAGCCAAGAGTTCTTTTTAAGATTATATCCATCCCTTTAAGTGCAATTGTTTGAATCTCTTGCACTTTGTTCACCGGTATATTTAATAGGTAGTTTTGAAAATTGCTTCTATAATTACTAGAATGAGAGAGATCTTCCAAAGATCCCGGCTTTTGTTCATACTGTACATAAGACATTGATGTTTGATTATCTTTTCCTTCTCAGCCTTGTTTAACACAGCAACATTAAGGAAAACTTCTACTATGGTTACTTCTTTCCCCTTGTGCCATATCACTGTCAGTTTTAATGGCTCCATTTTCAAGGTACATACCTGCAGGAATTGCATAATCAGAGGATGAGCATAAACTTGTGAAATGGAAATCCTAAATGATATTCGTACTCATACTAGTGAGTTTGAAAAAAATTGGAACTTGCATCAACTGAAACATTGTGAATATAATTAAAAATTGTTAGAATAATTCAAATACAGATATTAGTGCTTTTAAGAAATAGGTAGCCACATAAGTGCAGCCACGATAGTTGTGACATAAAAGCAGTTTTGACTACGAACAGAAAAAAACAAAATCCAAGGCTTCTACACAATATGAGACAAACTAAATTAGCTTTGAAAGCTAAAACTTAGTTTAGAGTTGAGGTAAAAAAATTTTTTAAAGTTTTAGTATCACCCGCATCGAGGATTGAACCTTCAACCTCTAGAAGTTTCATTTAAAATTGAATTTTACTTATTTTTTTTTTATTTGCAGACTGTTATCCTCATCTTCATAGTTGTTGTTTCACAACATCCCGATTAACTATTCCTCTGGCCTTCATCAGGTTGTTAACTATGACGGGATAAGAATACAGAATCTCTTAACTGTATCCTCACTAATTATTGCCTTCCACAGCTGTTGTCGTCCCACCACATTTTGGCCAACTAATTCTTTGGCCGGCTTTGAGTAGAATTGAAACCACTATCTTCAAAGACCGTGGCACTGTGGATGGAGGCATTGAATCTCAACGGTTCCACTTCCAGGTGAGCATTGTCTGAAGATAGCAGTTTCAATCCTACCCAAAGCCAGCCAGAGAATTAATTGTTGAGACGACAACAACTATGGAAGGCAGTAATTACTGAACATACAGTTAAGAGACTTAATTTAGAGTTAGGTTAAAAATTTTAAAATAGTTTGGTTTGTATTGTGTAGATTGAAGTTTGTTAACATTTGTCAGTGTCAAAAGTGTTTGGGGAAACTATGAATTGATGATGTAAGTACTGAAATTTTCTTGTATACCTATTCCTAAAAGTACTCAGATGGTTTTAATCTTGCATGACAGAAATAAACATGAAAATATTTTGTTAAAAAAAAAAAAAAAAATTCAGAATTTCGTATTTACAGTAGAAATTTAAAAAATTGAAATAATTTAGTCCCGACATATGCAACACATTTTTTTTTCAATAAAAAATATTACTATCAACATTATACTAGCAATAATAAAACTTAACTATTGGAACTAATTAAATTAGTCTACATATAACATATACATTAACTGTTTAAACAAATACGTATGAGAGGGAGGTTGAATGTACAACAAACCAATTATAAAAATCGCAAATGACTTATGAAAATGTTTAGTAAACTAGGATTTATCTCTCTTGAGATAGCTATGTTGACAACATATCAGGTCATCCCATAAGTTTTCTCTGGATTTTAATTCTCTGAAATTTAATACTAAGAAGAAATGGCTAATAAACCTATTATTCATACTAGCTTTGTTTACCGAGTGTTATCCTAGATATAGTGATGTCATTTCAATTTTATTTGTTTGCACATTTTTAAACTTACAAAAAATAAAATCTTAGTTGTGAAGATATTTAATGTAAAATAGTTGTCCTGCTAACTGATTTTTTTTTTTTTTTTTTAAATGATTTAAAATGTTGCACTAATTAAATTTTTAAAATAAATTGTAGCTAAGTATATTCTATTACCAATAACATGGTACAACTATAACAAATGAAAATTGACTAATTGGAAGCAAAGTTTAATTTGTCATCTTAAATGCTATTTGGGTCAGATTTTAAAATTTGACGAGAATTTTATGAAATTATGTTTCTGATTTTTTTTTAGACAAGAATTGAAAAGTTATATTATTACTATTCGGACTACTGTTCTCATCTTGAGTTATTTTCAATGTTTCAGCCATATATAAACTAACTTTTTCAGGTACATCTTGAACTTGGAAATTTGTACAGAATTCCAAATGGATTTCTTCATTTAATTCATAAGGGTAGCATGCTCTTGTTCTTTCAGCCATAATCAGGTAAAAATCCTTATTCGCAACTGTGTTCTTAATATTACCTGCATTGAGGATTGAACCTTCAACCTTTAGAAGTTTCATTTAGAATTGAATTTTACTTATTTTGATTTATTTGCGGACTATTATCCTCATCTTTATAGTTGTTTCACACCATTTCGGTCAACTATTCCTCTGGCTTTTGTTAACCGCAACAGGATAGGAATGCCAAGTCTTAACTGCATCCTCAGTAATTACTGCCTTCCATAGTTGTTGTCTCACCACGTTTTGGCCAACTAAGCCTCTGGCCGGCTTAGAGTAGGATTGAAACCGCTATCTTTGAGGACCTTGACACTGTGGAAAAGGCATTGAATCTTCCCAGTTCCAAGTGAGCATTGTCTGAAGATAGCGGTTTCAATCCTACCCAAAGCCAGCCAGAGAATTAGCCAAAATGTGACTACAACTATGGAAGGCAGTAATTACTGAGGATACAGTTAATAGATTCAGCATTCTATCCTGTCGCAGTTAACCACCTGATGAAGACCAGAGGAATAGTTGGCCGCAACATTGTGAAGCAACTACTATGAAGATGACAACAGTCCGCAAATAAATATACTAATTGCTCATCCCAAACGATTCCAATAATAAAATAAATTATTTTATTGCAAAATTGGGTTCAGTACAGAATTCCAAGTTTGACAAGATACACCTGAAGCAGCTTGAAGGTTAGATCGGCTGAAACATTAAGAACACTCAACATGAGAACAATAGTTCGAATACAAATTTTATAAAATGTGTTTTTGGACACAATAAAATGTTAATCCACACACAAATTTAAAATTATATGGGTAAAAACTGTTAAAACATGTCCTAAGTATGTTAAATGTTTTACAAAATATTCCTCAAACCATACCAGCGTTTATCCACATCTTCAATAACTTGGAGGTACCTCCGCTTCAAAAAACGGTGTCTTCGAAATTTCTCTGCAGATCTCAATTCTCTATTTATGGTTATTTTCAGACAAATTCAGGCAATAATTTTCAAAGATTAGAAACTTTTCCAAATTATTGGAGATTAGGGTGAATAGTTGTATGATTTTCACAGAGTAATGTTACAAGTAATGTTACAAGTAATGTTACAAGTAATGTTACAAGTAATGTTACAAGGAGCTCTGCAAAGTTAACAGGACATCATGATCATATTCAAATGTCTATTTCTGAAGGTTTTAACGCATCTACATTTTTTTTATTCATTATTCTAATCCACAAGTTGAGCGAACATTTTGAATTATTTTGGCGGCTTTTTGAAATTCAAAACATTGCGGAGCTTGAATACTTTTTGAATACTTAAAAAGAAAAAAAACTCTGCAATCAAAGCAACTCGAAATATTCACTTATGAAGAAGAATACTTAAATGAAAATGGATATTTCACTCTTGAAGAATGATCAGGATGTCCCCATCTTGCAAATTATCTTCAGACAATTCATGAGATGCTCATTTTTCCCAGATTAGAAATTTTTCTACTGTTAAAAATTATGAACAGTTTGTATGGTTTGAGGAAAACTTCAGTGCCAACTCTTCAACTGATATTGTAGGCATCCCTTTAAGCAATACCACAAAAAGCTCTTCCAACTTAATTGAACATTCTGGTCAGTTTTCAAGGGCAAAGTTTTTATTAATTTTGTAAACTATCTTCTGCATATTTTTCTCTAAGGTGGGTGGAACATTTAAAGTTATTTTGATTGTGCTTAAAAAAATAAATATATATATATATTATGTAGCCTCAAATATTCATTGGATATTAAGGTTTTCAACAAAAAATTAATTTTTAATATAAAATTTAATGAAGTTAACTGTCTAAAAACATATACAAATTAGTTTTTTAAAAGATTTTATCCAGACATAACCTATGAGATGACTAAGTTAATTTGATAAATTACAAACTACATTTCAGACGCACATTTTAAAACATACACGGGATAAACACAAACACAGGGGAAAAAATTAAAGGACTTACCTAAATCACATGAACTAAGGTCTAGAAAATAAAAAATAAACAAACCTTGAAAAAAAACTTGAGCAACTTTGTATTATTAAAAGAAACTAAATATTCTTAATTATATGATAAAATAAGACTTAAAATTAAGTATTGTTTGAGAAACTTTTAGATGAGGATTGATGAGGGGAAAATTTAGGAAATGATCAAAAGGAGAGAGATGCATTAAACATGAAATTTTGATAATCTGATGGCTGGGAGTTCAATTTTTGTGCAGGTCAGCAGATTTTCATTTTAACTTTAATTGCACCAAAATGTAAATTTTCACTATTATATAGATAGGGTTGAGAATAACAGGAGCAAAATGTTAACATTTTAAAATGCTAATAATGGGAAACGTGAAAAAATATTTTCAAGTAGGTTTCGTAAATAATTATACAATCTTTGGTGCTTATCTAAAATAATCTAGAATAACGGTTAAGGTAAAAGTTTATTTAATTTATATCCTCTCAGTAGTTTTATATGGCCTTGATTGTATTACATGGACTAAACAACTAGCCAGTTGCATTGAGATGTTTCAAAATCATGTAAGGTGTTTCATTACGGGACATTGCCTGATCAAAAAAAAAAAAAAATTTTAAATATAAATAAAATCTATATCATGTATGTAATGAGAAATCTGTATTATGCCACAAACGAGACAATCTTGGTTTATAAAATTGTAAATAACAATTACGTTTTCATCCTGCAAATATTAAATGATTATCTGTCTTGTGGTATATTCCAAATTGAATAATTTCCCTTCACATCAACGATATTGAAATTTTTTTTCAGCATTTAGGATTCAACTTGACTTAATTTGGGGGTGGGGGGGAGCTTTTAATCAAACTGAAAATATCTACCAACGATTGTTATCTAAAAAAATGTAGTAAATGTTATTTTGATTGCAAAACTATTTAAAACAGGAGACTTCAATGGTATGGTCACATTAAAAAAAAAGGGATAAGAGTTCTTGGGTTAGTAGTTGTAAAACAGTTGAGATAGAAGAGTAAGTTTACAGAGCAAGGCCAAGGAAAACATAGAAATGATAAGAATGAAAATGAGAGAAAGATGGATAAATAAAGACCTGGGCAGAGAGATTGGTGTGGAAGTCAATTTTTTAAAGCCATTCAATACACATCAAAATATAAAACCCGACATTAAAACCAAATACGATTATGATGTTATCAAGCACTCACCTTCCTCTTCATCTGTGTCTGTATTTGAACCCATTAACTCAAACTCATCAAGGTCATCCTCTTCATCAAGATCAACCATTTCCTAAATGAAAGAGGGGAAAATATTTAATACAAATTTAAGTAACAATCAAACTTGAAACAATTTCTCACTACTAGTAGTGAGATTCATAAAGAGTTCACAAGTGTATCCTTCATCTATTATAAATTGCTGCCATGCTTTAAGTTTTCTATTCTACAGATGTTTGACAAAAACATCAATCCTATGATATTATAACACCTTTGTTTAAACTGAAACATTGTAGTTTCAGAATATATCTGGTTATGGCAGTCTATTTCCAAAACTCTTGTAGGAGTGTCAGGCATATGTATTGTCATTCTTTAGAATGGCAACACTGATGCAGACCCCAAAATATTACCAAACCAGTTTTGGACACAATAGATACTGCATTTTGTTAATAGCTCACAAGAAAGTGCATTTTCACATTCGGCACAAGATGAAATTTTTTAAATTATGCTTTATTTTTTTTTTTGCACTCCATCTGTGGTGATCAGGCCAAAAGAGGTGGAAACCGAGAATATACAAACATGAAATTTTCTTTGTGTATTACTTTATACATTGGATTAAAATAGATTTTTTGGAAGACAAAAAAAAAAAAAAAAAAAGACTCTAAACAGACAAAAAGGTATTGATGCATTATAATAGAATTTCAAACAAATGCATTACAGATAAAAAACACTATCACATACTCACATGTCATCATCTTGGTAAGTTTTTTTATAAAACATACCTGTATTTATATAATAGTGCTCAATAATAAGTAGGCATATATATTTAGCTTTTATTTATTTTTTTAATTTATACAAATATTTGTGCAAGCATGTTTCAGTTATAGTCTTATTTTGGTAAAACCTCTTTAGGTAAGATGAACAGTGATTCATCATCTTTACTTTCTTTAACCAAACTGAGGCTAATAAAGTCAAAATAAGTTTAAAAAAAAAAAAAATGTACATAATGTAGTCAAAACTTTTACATAATTTTTTTTGTAAACAATATATTTACCTCTCCCGCTGTATATTCTTCATCAGATGGAACCTCTCCTTCACTAATAAGTTCCAACTTGTGTATTAAATCAGCAGTATCTTCATGGTGTCGACCATCACCGTTTTCACAAATATTCTCTTTGTTACTCCTATGATTAAAATAAAAAGTTAGCCCAAATTAGTCAAAAATTATTCAAATTGATAACTTTAAATACTAACTCCACCTACCCAACATTTTACTTTCAATTTTTTTCAACCTCCTCCTTCCATATCTGTCTTTTTTTTTATTATTCTTTCTATTTACTGTGGATGTGAAACATCAATGTATAACTAAATGAACATTATGTGTGTTCTAGTTCTTAATTAGTAGTGGTGGTAGTAGTAGCAGATACTTTGGGGATAGCAAACCACTTCCTCTGAATATCACTAAGCAAGAAAATGTTAATTGGTTGTTTTTATTTTATGGCATATCAACCCTTTTTAGATCATTTAATGCCGAATCCAGTAATTTTGAAGAACAATTTTTTAATAGAATATATTTGTTTTTTCCAAGTCGGTTTCTATTTAACCCATAGTTGGGACCCTAACAGGTACTACCACTCTGGGTCAGAGTGGACCTGGGAGCAATAGCAATCAAAGGGTGGCTTCACACTCCCCAAAGCCCACAAGCTGGAGTCTCACCATTGGATATAGTTTTAGGTCATATCCAGGACCAATAAAATGTTGAAGTGGATTAAATGTTTGATAAAATTGATTAAAAATATTAAAAAAATAAAATGATCAATATTTTTGTATGAAAAAAGCTACTTAATGTTTGCATTCAATTACTTTGACTGGTTTTGTAGTTTCAGGTTCTTGTATAGCAATTGATTTTAATTTTCATGAGGGGAATATAAGAGAAGAGTAAAAAAAATCCCTAGGATGTTCAATACACAAGTAAAAGTTCAATATGTCTCATAGTTACAATTACACAATTAGGTAATTTACTATTTTATGGGTATTGTTTATAGTAAAATGGATTTTGATCTTGTCTATTTTCTTTTATTTTACCTATCTGCATAATATACTAAGGCAGTTTGTGTTTCTATGCACATTATCATTTTTAAAAAAAGTGGATTGGTTGATCAGAAAATATGGTGGTTAATCTAACATCCAATAGTAAAAAACAAATCCGATTTTGCAGCGTCAAAAATATAAAGGCAGGTAACTTACTTCCAGTTATGGAATTGAATAAATCAAGAATTTCCACTGTACTGGCAAATTGTTTCAGTCGATATTAACAGTTTACTATATGGGTTTTCATTTTCCTTAGTAGGGGCCATCACCAGGATTCATATGTACAAAAAAACAAAAAGCCACCCCCAACTGGGAATAGTTTTGTTGCAATCTTAATTAAGTATTAGTTTTTTTTATGGGTCATAATGTCCTATTATCATATGTAACACACAAACTATATTATCAAGTTATATCAGTACAAATATGATGCCCATATTAAGGAAAAGTATTTCTGTAGTTTTGCACTATTGTGTTATCTGAAGGAACTTTGTGTTAAATTATATTTGAATAGAAAATTTTATTTAAGAGACAAGATACACAAAGAGAGACAGTTGATGCATCCTGGAATGAAGAAACACAGAAAAATGAGAATTACTCTTTCTCTAAATGCTCACATATGTTAAAAATATTGAAGAGTGATTAAGAGAGAACAATAGAAATACATAGACAAGAGAGGGTAGGTAGGTAAGTTTTTGTTTAACGGCACATCAACCCTATAGGTCATTTCATGCCATAAAAGGTGAAGAGAATATTCTTCATTTGAGACTTTGGGCAGTGGTTTGCTTTATTTTCAAATAAGTTCCAAAAGTTTAATTTTTCTCAGGAAATCTAATATTTTGTAAGGTGTTTCTTTTTCAAATATTGTTTTAAGGTTTTGTTGTTTGAAATATTTCATACGAATATTTTCATATTTTTTACATTTCATTAATATGTGTTTAATGGTTAGTGGTTGTTGGCAGATTCTGCATTGAGGGATACTTTCTGCTTTCAGAAGGTATTCATATGTTAGTTTTGAATGACCAATTCGGATTCTGGTGAATATAGTGTCTACTTTTAACTAAGTAGGAGATAGGCAACTTGTTTAATTTAAAATTACAGTAATTAGATGGATTTTTTTTCAGACAATTCCAAAACTAAAGAATATTTTGGGATATATTTTGTAGCATTGAATTATATAGGAAAACTATCAAAGAAGTAAACATGGATTCATTCAGCTTTAGTATAATTATATATTACTTACTCTTGGCCATCACCTCCTGTTCGGAATTTAATTTTCTTTTTCAATTTTTTCAAGTCTTCTGTTGCTTCTTTCAGCAGTTCGTAAGTGTCTGTATCCGGCATATCAGGAACTATGCTGAATGGAGAGGACATAGGGACATGTGACATGGGGCTTAAGGCAAGCCGAGATTTGGCTCGAGTCGCACTTTGTTCAGCCACTTTGTATAAAGACTCAGCTTCTGTTAATTTGGCACTGGAATGAAAAGTCAAATAAAAGACATTAAATCCTAATAAACATCGTCTTTGGAAATTATAAAATTCTGTATCATCTCAGAAACGATCTTACGCCAATTGGTTGTTGATGTTGAATCCTTAAAATTAAAGTAAATGATACTCCATAATTTATTTTACTATATTTTACACTAATCAGCAAATGTTTTGAAGTGGTTATTTTTCTGAATAACACAAAAAATTAGTTTTGGGACAGAAATCTGTAACATGCAGCTAATATGAGTTTAACATTTCTATGTAAATAGTGGTCATTATAGTTTAAATATAAAATGAGATAAATTAATAAATATTAAATACTCAGAACGTAAAATTGTGCTACATAGTTCAATACAAATAAAATCAGATTGTAAGAGAATCTTTAATTTACTCCTTCAGTCTAACACCTCTTGGCAGAATGTTTTTTTTTTTTTTGCCTCATTTCTTTCAAATATAATCTTTTGTTGACTTATTGAGTGAAATTACGAGTTCCTTTCTCACACCATTACAATAATTATATTCGAAAATGAGGCTACATCAAAGGGGGATTACTCAATCTTGTTCAGGGTTGCCAGATTGGCCATTTTTAAGCCAAATTGTACAAATTTGCCCTATTTTGGAGCAGTTTGGCCCTCAAAAACTTGTAGTTGGCTTTTTTTCAAAGTGTATATATATGGACTCTAAAAAAATTTAAAAAATAAAAATTAAAATAAAAAAAATTGATATGAAATTGCATATCCTGATTTATTTAACTAAATAACAAAAACATTTAAAAACAAAGCCTACTTTTTATATAAATAATTTTTGCTTAAAACCTATTTATAAAAAATATATTCTTTTATTTAACGCACACAGCCTTGCTTGGTCATAAAATACGGTTAAATATATTTTAATTTATGCAGATTCTATATTTATTATTACAGAGCCAATTCTCTATTGCATATTATACCAAATATATAGTACCGATTTCAAAATATTACAAAACAAAAATGACTTGGGCTCTATTAGCAAGAATCTAAACCAAAACATTTAGCGCTCCAGCAGCGTTCCCTACCATTTGAGCTATCAACAGATAGGTAAGATCCAAATTAAACTACTTCAAACTGAATTTACCAAGTCATGGCAGACTGAATAAGAACACTTATCCTCATAAATTAAAGAGTTCAGTCCGAAATCATAGAAATTTTGGAGCTCAACAAAATGCACCTGAAGTTTGGAGTTTATATTCTTTTAAGATGTCAGAGTATGCTAATATGGTCAACCAAGCTCATACTATTTTTTTCTGATGAATTGTGTTATTTTAAAAAAAAAACGTTGTCAGTCTACCCTACTATTCAACCATAACTGGAGGAGAACCAAATGGATGTATATCTTATCCAGAAGGTATTAGTTTATCATTACATGGGTTTTAATTTTTTTATCAAACATAAAAAAATTAAAGTCATCACCAAATATGTTACTTACCGAAGTATTTCTGCATCTTTGATATGATCTTGTATCATTGAAGTGATGTATTCATTATTTACTGTGTCTGAAAAAATAATTATATTTTTTTAAAGTTATTTTCTGTTTATTTCATCAAATGTAATAAAGACAATATGTGACCAGTTGGGTCACCCATTGAGCCCGGGTTAGTTTATTTGAATTAAAAAAAAAAAAATTAGTTTGCAAAACTTGTTTAATTGTTTAAAAAGACAAAATTTAAAAATCAATCTTTCTGTTTTCTATATCACTTTTTCTTCAGCTATGGGTTAAATAGTATGAATATTTTGGTGATATTCACTTTTGATTATAATACACTATTCTGATCTCTATTCTTTCCAGGAGAAAGAGATGGAAGCAAGTAATAGACCATGTATAGAATAAAAGTGTTTTTTGTTTTGTTTTAAAGTATATTAACTCTTTACAGGATCAAACGTTTTGGCAAATGATTTTATGCTTCAAGTTCTTTATATAAGTACGGCACAATCATATTGACACCAGCTCTTATTAGATCAAAATTAAGCAACGCCGAGCCTTGCCAATACCAGATGGGTGACCATTTGGGAAGGCAAGGTGTTGTTTGTACCACGAGGTAAAATATCAGGTTGGGAAACAGGCACAGTCTATCCTTCTCTTGAGGGTGGATGGGCCTCTCTTAAGCCGTGGTAGGACCCATCTAGTGATGGCATCACGATAAAAAATACCCTTGATAGCCCAAGCGAAGCATCAAGTATTCAGCTACGGACAAGATTTGAATTGCACTACAAACTCATGTAGTGAGTTCAATCTCAGCTGCAGTCGCATGTTACTTTTTTTTCGTTATATCTTCAAATATTTATTCATGTTTAGTTTGGTTGTTTTGTAGAGAATATTTTCTTTTGGTTTTGCAGAACAGGATTGAGTTTTGAAAAAGGGAAAGGAAAAAAAAATAACATCAATGTCTGGTGCATTTTAGATCAGTAAACCAGTATCTTTAGACAGCCTGATCTGGTAGCATTAGATAAAATAAGAGTGGTGGAGGGGGCAGTCAAATAACATATGAGAGAGGGTAAGTGTAATAGACAGAAATTTATTAACAAATGAGCAACTTGATGGGTATTGCAAATTACAGCTAATTAAGACAATGAAAATATAATTTTTTTTTTTTTTTCTTAAATATAATGAAAAGAAAAAAAAAAAAAGCCTCCGGTAAACAAATGTTGATTAACTCAGTTGTACCATAATAGATAATGTAAAAAATTTCCAAACCTTTTATATCTATACTAGCAGGGCTACCAGACATTGCCAGAGGTAAAAGTGTAACCTATTTCTATTAAACCTTCTCTGCATTTCTCTCTCTATTCATCTATCTTTCTCTTTTTCCCTCTCTTTGATCACCCTCTTTTTCCTTTGCCTAGTCAATTCCTTTCTAGCTGGACACGCAAAACTCTTTCCCCTCTTTTATATAACAAATTCTTCAGGACAAAAGTCTGCATTTTCATTACAAATAAATACATAACACTGAAAAACCCTCCTGGCAAAATCTGGACCAGTTGATCCTCAAAGAATAAGCAATTTCTTTTAAATTTTAGATATTATGCATCCAGGGAAATGCTGATAAAGGAAATACCAACTTTGTGGATGTTTGTTTTGTATTTTTTGACTAGTTTTTTTTTTTTTTTAGTTTTAGCTGGACATACAAACATACACACATGCACATACAACTGCATTTTATATAATAGATCATAAAAGTTGATTTTAAAACCTTGAAAATCAGGAATTACTTACCACCGGTGAAATTCTGTTTATAAATAGCATTTTCTGTAACGAGATGCGTGTTGCGTTCCGTCAAACTTTCTACTGTTTGACTCATAGCTTTGACTCTCTGCCGAAGCTTCTCATTTTCACTTTGTAACATGGAATTTTCCGTGCATAAATCATTGATTCCTTCTACGCCATTAGAATCCACAATACGTTTACCCTACAGAAAGAAAAAATAAATTTTGTCTCAGATGAAAACCAATCAGTCAAATTAACTTATATTATTTACAAATATTAATTTTAACATGGTAATTATTCTTTTCGTAAATAATCCAATATATGGTCGGAATTTATAGACTCTTATTGATATGGTCACATGCAATGCTCAAACGGAGTCATCAAGATAGCTCAAATTTAAGTAGTTCCTGGTAGGCGAGGGAGAAGTAGACTTAAATTGCCTTGGAAGAACAGCTGCAGACCGATCACATAGCATGCAGTTGATCCTAATGATACCATATCTAAGAGGTATGAAGTGAGATGCCATGCGTTTAACTCGTCAGCGATCTGGACAGGTGCCCATCAATGTGTATGATGTCCCCTCTATAATGAAAGACATACTGATGATGAAGTGTATCTTCGAAATGTATTATAAATTTCAATATAAATTTAAAACAAAATAAATATCCATTTATTTTGTAATAACGCATTGTTTTGGCTTCAAACGTATCTAATACGTATTTATTTTATTCAAACTCAACCAGCACTTCTATCAAGGAACACAAACCCTAACGTTAATACAAATTATTGATTTACATCTAAAACCATTCCGAAACAAATGTATTTCATGTGACAATTGTCCATTTAATCCACAGGATAGCATGCTCTTGTTTAGTCATCCATGGCCAGGTAGAAATCTTAAATAATTTCCAATTGTTTTACTAGTATTGCTCATTATGAGATTAGCATCCAAGATAAGAATGGTAATCTGAGGTTCTTGTAAAGATGGTTTCTGATTTTTTTTTTTTTTTCTTACTTTGAAGATTTTAATCTAACCTGGCTCAAAAGTGTTGGATAGGGTCCATACCTAGTGACTGACAAGTTCAAGGAAGTTTGTTTTTTAAATTCCATTTTAATACCCCATCCTCCTTAGGTTGTTATTTTTTTTTTTTTTTTAACAGTATGTCAAGCCTTTATAGGTTATTTAATGCCAAATCCAGTAATTTTCGTAAAATAATTTATGCACCAAGTTTTTTTTATATCCTCAAATATTTATTCATGGTGTTTAGTTTAATTGTTTTGTTGAGAAAAATTGTTGAATTTGTTTTCTACTTTGTCAAACATGAGTTTTGTACAGGAAAAAAAAAAAAACATCAATGCTTGATGCATTTTAGTTCAGGAAACCGGTATTTTCAAACAGCCTGTAATGATAAGACCAAGCAGCCACTCCTATTTTTTGCAATGGCTCTATTTTACATAAATAAGAACTTGTTTTATTATTACTTCTGTTAAATAGACTTGCACATTGAATCTGAAAATCTCTTTAGTTAAAGCATACTGGATCCAGTGAGCTATTCTTATAATATAAAAATAATCCAAACAGAGACAAAAAAAATCATAATCCAATTGTGAATATTAAATGTAGTTGTTCCAAGCAAAAATTATCAGTATCAATCCAGCCAGAGAAGCTTTGAATTGTATAGAATTCCAGGTAAAGAATGGTAGTAGATATCCAGTCAGACTCAGCAGTGGTTCTCTTATGTCAAGATAAAAAGCTATGGCTGAAAAATTCAAAAGAATTCAGTATATATTTTATACAGTGATTCTGGTAAAGATTCATTTTTATCAAACCTGGCTATAAATATAAACATCCAAAATACCAAGTATATTATGTTAAAAACATTGCAACAGGCTCCTTCCAATACTCTCAAATGGTCAAATGATAAGAGTGTCATCAAATACCTTCTATGATATTAGCAAGGAGTATATGTACTGATAAAGAAAATGGAAAAGGGAGCTATCGGATCCTCCTTGACTATAGTCGATTCATTTATTTTAAAGATAATGAAACAGATTTAATAAATAAGCTTTTCATTTTGAAAGTAAAAAATTCTGCAACAGAATTTACCGTTTTGTATTCTAACAATTCTTTCTGCAATAAAGAATTTTCCATTCTTAATTGCGATAATAATTTACTAGCTTTGTCTTGGTTAGCAACCACAACATTCTGAATGTTCTTTGCTCGGTTGGCATATTTAAGCGTATTCAAAGTTTCCATAAAATCCCTGTCTGATGGAGAGACACATGCTATCATCAGTGTTCGGCTGAAAAAAAAAAAAAAAAAAAAAAGATTAATTAGAACTTAGAAGTAATCAACCAAAATATTCAAATTTTATTTGAGCAAAAGCAGAAAACTCAAGAATTACATTTAATTCAGAGATACAAAAAAAGTTGCTAAAAAATTAAATGATTGGATGAAATGAGATTTAAAATAACACGAGTGTAGAAAAGTTTATCTGTTCAAAAAAAGTAAAAAATTATGAACATTTTCAGGGTCTATCTGATGAAATACTCAACATTAGTTTTAATTCTATATATTCATACAAGGTCAAGGTAATATACATATATATAACTAAAATAACAAAGATAATATTTATCTTTATACAGTAGAACCCCAGGATACGGCAGCCCTAGAATACAGTTTTTTTTCAAGTTACAATGGGGAATACAATGTTTTCCGGCCACCTGGTTACAGTACTTACCCCATCTTACAGTGTTATTTATAATTTTATTTAATTATATACATGTGTATTATATACTGTACTGTATTTTGTTACCGGGGTTCTACTGTATTAGAACCTATTGAGATAATAGAAAGCTCAATATACTAGATTGAGCAATTAATGAAATTTAAAAAAAATAAATTAATTAAAATTACAATATTTATTAATGCATCCAAAAATTCAAACAAGGAATTATAAAAAAAAAAATCATTAACTTATGGATTTTCTAAGATAGACACTTTATCACAGGATAAATATTAGTAAAAAAAAAAAACAAAAAAAAAAAACATGCTTTCTGTTAACTAAGGCATTCTCAATAGAATTAAATTCTTTCATTTGATTCTTTTAATCTGGGTAAAATCATATTACCACCAGTCTAGTTTACCGAGTGACAAACATGACTAGCTATAGATTCACAAGCAAATTCAAATGCTTAATGTAGACACTAGTCTATTTCCAAAGAAAAGGTTTAACTGCTATTTACACCCTAAAAATCTTTGTTGGTTTATAGACATCATAGGTGTATTATTAGTGGGTTAAGAATGTATTGATTAATTATTACGGTGAAATCTGACATTGCTATTATATTCTGCATCATCTGAGATATGTATATGTTTGTTATACACCTCATATCATCATCCCATCAACTTCACACAAATGTAAAGGCTTATTTCAAATGTGAAGTTTATTAGAGTGAACAATTACAGAAATCAGAGACAGCATAGACTGCACTACTTAATTTTTAGTTTAGCTCTCACTGGAGACAAACATCTTTTGATGTTGCTGTCCTATTCGAGTATCTGCCAACCAAAGTCAAATTCCCTTTTTCTGAAACTTGTATGATAACTTCATTTTTTTTTTTTACTTTTTTGAATCCTATATTTTGAACCCTAATTTGTCCATTCTCTCCAACAAAACTGTTTTTCTTATGTAATACTCTGGAAAAAAATTAATACAGCAAGAGTACAAAATCAAAAAATGTCAGAAAATTGGTAGTGCACATGTATAAGGTTTAGCTTAATTCACCTGTTTCCACCTAAGGAATCCTGCAGTAATCGTGTTAATTTTGAGTCTCGGTAAGGCACATGGGAACCACGTTTAGTTTTGTCTCCAAGAGCAGATATCACATTACCAAGAGCAAGCTGAAATAAAAACATCAAAATTTAAGATGGATGTTAAATAGAACATAAGTTTGGTATTTGAAAACATTTCAATATTTAATACAGCAACTACATCTGATTAAGTTTGCATCAACTGCTTAAAAGCATATCAGTCCTTTCGGATTATTTAATGCCAAACAATGTCTATAGTAAAATTTGATTCGACCAACACTCCTGTGTATAGTTCAGCTTGAAACCAAAATGATGCCACTTACTCCAGTGTATTGAGATTTATTTGAAGCATTTATGACCATAGAGTTATAGTTAACTTTCATGAAAGTCATTGATAACTTCAGATCATTTTTTTGTAGAATAATTGCTTTATCTACAGTTTGCAGATTTTGATGCATCAATATATTGAGGATGAAGAATGAATACTTTTGATTTTAGATATCACTACAAAAAAAAAAAAAATAAAATAAAATCACAGGTTCAAATCAGATCACAGTGCAAAGAAATCAAATGATCAGGGAACTTCAAGACATTCAGTAGGAATTTTAATCATTTGATTCTTTTTTAGCACTGATCTTTGTTGACCTACAAGATCTCCTGATCTGAACCCATGATTTCTTCTTGTAGGAACATTTAAACTCAAAAGTATTCAGTCATCGCCTTTGATCTACTGATGAATTAAAATGTGTAAGTTGTGTAGAAATAGCTATTCGACAAGAAATGAGCCATAATGTTAAGTTTTATGAACTTCAACGTTTCATTGGAAATAATGGGAAGAATTCAGCTGATTTAACTAGCTAAACTGAAATGGCATTACATGTACATACAGAAAATAAGTTTTCTTTCCATTATAATTAAGTCTCCAAATGTGTTTAACCATTTTGATCTATCCTGTATAAAAGAAAATTGTATTTTCATCTGAATGTCCTTAACTAAAACTTAGAAACTACCAAAGATACATTTTACATATAACGAGTTAATATTACCGCCAAGCTGTTTATAGTAAACAATATATATGCATTCATTCACTTGGGATCATTAGGGATCAAATAAGTGCAATTGGGGTTGTCAAAAAAGTTTTTTTTTCATTCTTACTGTTAAATGTTCAAAATATAACACCGAAACCAGTTCAAAAAGCCAGCTGTTTATGAATATCTTTCCTTTTTCTTTTATATTGAACCAGCTGCTAGAGTGAACGGATTGGGAGGGAGGGTACAAAGATGTCTGCTCAAAAACTATGACAAAGTTTATCAAAAAAAAAAAAAAAAAAAAAAAAAAAAAAATTTCTGAATTTTCATATTTGGATTCTTCAGACTACTGTTCTCATTTGGGGTTATTCTCACAATATTTTAGGTGTACCTTGTCAAACCTGGGACTCCTTCTGTCAATCCTCGATCTGCATATTCTCAAGTTTGACAAGATACATCTAAAGACTGTCAGAGGTTTCATCAGCTGAAACATGGCAAAAATAATGCTCAAGATAATAGTAGTCCAAATAATTCCAATGCAAATTATCAATCGTAATCTAAAAAATTCAGAAACAATAAAACATTTGAGGACCTAGCAACACCAGATCACCCAGCTTGTTTAAATACAAAGGCAAAATAATAAATCATGTTATAAAATGTGACGAGAATATTTTAATTTTATTTTACAATTTAATCTATTTTAAATTAGAAATCAAATTTTAAATTAAATACTCACCAGACCACAATTTATTGAGATCCCTTCTTTCGCTCGATCCCCCGTTGCTCCTGTGCGTTTAAGTCTTTCTGATCCAGCTAAGTCCACAAAATGGAATTTGGCGGTCAGGGTTTCAAGCGTCGTCTGTGAGCAATCTTGCTCTTTTCCATCATCATCAGCTGGAATCTAAAACAAGAACAGATTTTATTTTACATTTTCTTTAAAAATCTTTAATATTTTTTCTGTATTTTTATGGGATAAGCACAATGACTGGGTTGATATTTTGATGGCTCTTCCTGTTTATTGTTACTTATTGGTAGGGCTAACAACTAATAAGACTTCCAAACCACCCAATTTCACAAAAGACTTGTCAACGAATATTTTGTGCAAGATTTTCTGGCATTTAACATTTTCCATACCTTCAATTTCACTGGATAATTTCCAAGATTATGTCTGCCATGATGAGGACCAGCATTTTCTTAAATTAGTTCTTTTTATTTCCAGATAATCCTAATTTAGTAACTTTATATCATTTTTTTTTATTAAGATTGCCAAGTTTTATTTTTCTATATCCTTATTATAATAAACATATCAATTAATCTATAGTGTATTTCTTCCTCAAATATCTTCACTAAAGATTTTGAAACTAAGAAATATGGATAAATGTGCTCTGAAAGTACAAGTAAAAAATTTTTAAATATAAATTCAAATTTACACAATGTTTACATCAAGGAAAAAAAAAAAATTTCACACAAGTTTAGCATGATCCTCCTAATTGAAACATTGGGGGAGGGAGCAGGTCATCATTTAGGAAAAAACAGATTTTCATTTTCTAATGACACCATGCCACAAGAAAAAAAAACAAAATTTAAATGTTCCCATGCATGATGAAGACATATCGAAACTTAATTTAAAATTTTTAAATGTTTACTTTAAATTCTACATATTGACTTCTAACAAATCTAATATATAAACAGCCAAATGTCTGTCTGTCGGTCTTGTCTCCACATTTTCAAATTATCTCCTTTGAAAATAAATCACAGAAGCGCTAGGGGCTTCAAATGATTGGATTTTTTACAGGCCATTCATTCACATGTCTTTAGCTGGTTAAAATTGTTTTTAAGGGGGTCAAATTGAAAGAAAAAAAATCAAACATTTTCTACATTCATCTTAGTTTATTTTTAATCGGTTTATATGCATGTCACGTTGGTACAGTGGTCATGCCGCCAACTTTGAATGCTACAGTTTCGGTTTTAGCTAACAGCACCTAAATTTTTTTTTTTTTACTTTTGAAACAACTATAATAATGATAAATTAAAATATATTTAAGCGTATTTTATGCCCACTTTCTCGTTCTAATTAAAAAGTAATAGATTTTTTCAGTTACTATTTCAAAAAGTCAAATTTTAAGTTATTTTCAATCTCCATATTTTTTTTTTCTAGTGACTTTCCAGTTTCTCCTGAGAGTCCTATTTAATTTTGGTTTTGTACTTAGTTCAAAAAGTAGAAATTCATCCCAGTTATTTCCTATTTTAGTCACATGAATTATTCATAAATTAGTTTCACTATCCATGTTTCATCTTTTCTATGTCACTTTGATAAATACACAATGAATATGGTTTCACCATTCAGATCTTATCCAGAAAAGCAAAAATAAAATTTATATGTAGCTGTGATGGAAAGAAAAAAAAAATACACCAAAAATCAAATTGATTAACTAGTTTTATTTTTAAATAAGGAAATCAAATTTTATGGTTAAACGACAAGCGACAATCTCACGACACCATCTGGAAAACAGTCTTTAAAAAAAAAAAAAACATAATAAAAAATAAATTAAAAAGGACGATAACTCCAAATCCAAACTATTGCAAGATTTTAGAAAGTTATTCTTAACTTGAGGATAAAGGGCACTGGTAAAACTTAGTTCACTTAATGATTTTCTCTATAAAAATAAAACTCCTTGATAAAACTGATTTTAGGTGTATGATATTTTCTTTGTCGCAGGCATGTACATTATACAGCTTTTACTTTTTCATGATGTGGGGGAAGTTCTGGACAAGCATTAATGTATTTGTGTTTCTTACCTATATGTAACTTTGTCAATTAGTAGGTACAAGCAGAAATAGGGGGACCTAGTTTTGAAAGCAGATTTATCATTTTTTTGTAGGTTTCCGACTACTTTTAATTGTATTTGAAAGATTAGACACTAAAGTTAATTTCCTAAAGGAAAAAAATATTTGTACACGTAAAAAAAAAATTAAAAAAAAAAAAAAAAAAAAAGTTATGAAAAATGTTTTCACGGCGAGCTAACCAATTCAGCTAAATAAATTGTTAAATAAATTTATTGTAAAAATCTTTTAAGAGATAAATATTAGTTTTCTGGGTCTATTTCAAAGATAATTAGTAAAGTCCTAAGATATTGAATTAAATAAAAAAAAAAATAAAAAAAAAAAAAAAAAAAACACCTTGTTTGTGCAAAAATAACTTGATTAGCCCTCAAAAAAGCAAGTAATTCTGCCGTTCACCAAAAATGCAACAAATAAGGGTTTGTAAACATGATTATAAGGAGGCCACAAATTTCAGCCAATCAAAACACTGTTTCAAAATGAAGTCATGATAGTAAAAAGAGGTAGGGGTGTCAGATTTCTTCTTCCCCCCCCCCAGACGTGCATCCATACATTCCTATTCTGAACGTTTGTATTAATTTTTAATTTTATTATTTTCTATGTTCCTGTTTTTAAATTATTATTTTTTTTAATTATTGCTCAAGATTATATAAAAATTATGTTATGCTGAAAGTTTCATTTTTGCAAGCAAGGAAATTATTTAAATCTTGCATATAAAAATTATGCGAAATCTAATTTAGAAAAAAAAAAAAAAAGAGCAATATTTTTGCTATTATAATTTTTTGGTGTGAAAATATTGAATAAACAATGCTTAATTCAATAGTAATATCGGTAGTTCGAGAAATTCATCTTTCTTAGAGTTATATCAAATTAATTAATACGGACTTTAGGGGCTTTTTTTTGTAATGTTCCTGTAAAAATTATTTTTTTTTTTTTATTGTTACAAATTACAATGCTTTATTTATATAAAAAAGCAAAAATAAATTCTTGAGTTTTTTTTATTTACTACTGAAAACCATAAATTTAGTAAAGTTTTCTTTTGTTTAAACAAAATAATACATTTCCACTCAGATTTAAATAATAATTAGTTCATTATATTCCGCGATCATTATTTGATAAATACTGAAAATTTCATTAAAATTGGTTAATTTCCTGATTTTTCGTGAATTTTTAAGTAAATGGAGGGGTCAAAATGTTTATACATTTTCAGCATCGGCATTCATTTTGCCCGTACCTACCAATTAGACACTGAATTATTGTTTTTTTTTTTTGTTTTTTTCAAAGTAAATAAAGGATAAACTAAAGTGAAGGACAATAAATAAAAGTGAACATACAGACTCCCAGGTAACACCAGATATGAGGGGCATTCCAAAAGTAATGCCTCCTATTTTTTTTTTCTGCCCAAATGAATCAGAAGAAATTGCAAATTGCATTGTTATAACTGAACTTGTGTATTCATGACCTGAAAGTTTGATCTCTGTTGCAGATATTGATGGTGTGCAACTAAGAAAGCAACCTCTGTCCTGGACATACATACATTAGAAGTAGAGATGTGTCATTGAATTTCTAACAAAAGTGCACTGAAAATGGTGGTGACTATGTAGAAAAATAAATTTAGGAGCACAAAAGGCTGCTCATTTTAATGGTATCAAACCCGTCTTCGTAGCTCTTCATCTTTTTGAGTTAAAAAAAATTTTTATGAAAGCTCTACTTTTGAAATGACCCTCAGACGGTTTATATTGAAAAGTAAATTATATAATAAAGTGTTACTGTTTTTTATTTTTCTTATTTTGTTCTAGCTGGGGATGGGGCATCCTGCCAAACGCCATACATTCACCTATCTCCGACATACCAACTGAGAGATCTTTTTACAATTCTAACCACCCTTTAAAGTACAATTGTACCTCTTGCACTTTTTTCACCAGGTATATTTGCTAGGTAGTTTTTGAAATTCTTTTCACGAGTCCAGTTGTTTCTATAATTACTGGAATGATAGAGATCTTCCAAAGATTCCAGTTTTTCATGATTATATATATATATATATATATATATATATATATATATAACATATATTTTAAAGGAGATTAGAACAATAGTCTAAAGAGCTGAGTGTATTTTAATGTAACAGTGAAATTACTAGTTTAATTAAAATACAGGAAAGAGAAAGTGCTCGTAATTTAGATATATAATAAGCTCAATAGTTAAATGTCCTAGAGCTAATTCAATATTAAGTAATGTGATTGATAATTTAAAATTTAAAAATCAAATTATAATTAAATTAAAAATCCGTTTCATAAGAAGGAACAACAAAATCAATTATCTGTATGATCGTTTTGGAAAACAATGCTTTTTATTGTGGTATACATCAAGTTACGTACAATAATTACATATAGATTTTTAATAAGCAAGGTCTCCTCGTCAGCAAATTTTGAAGGGTTTTTATTGAATTTAAAAGACACCATAAATTCAATAAAAACCCTTCAAAATTTGCTGACGAGGAGACCTTGCTTATTAAAAAACTATATGTAATTATTGTACGTAACTTGATGTATACCACAATAAAAAGCATTGTTTTCCGAAACGATCGTACAAATAATTCATTTTGTTGTTGTTCCTTCTTATGAAACGGATTTTTAATTTAATTATAATTTGATTTTTAAATTTTAAATTATCAATCACATTACTTTATATATAACATATATATATATATATATGTTAAGTTTTGAGACATTGTGTTGAACAAAGATGGTGGCGTAGTTCAGATCAGTAACCAAGATGGCGACCAAGAATCAAATGCGGTCCGTGGCGTAGTTAACTTCTTAAGTTCTGAGATATTTTAGCATCGCCTCTTTTCAATACTATATCTATATATTTAGACGATAGAAGTCTGTCTCTGATTATAAGAGATGCATTGGATGATGGAAGGAAAGCATTGAACTTATTAAGAGAACATTATTTATCAAAAGGGAAACCGAAAATAATATCCCTATATACAGAATTAATGTCTTTGAAACGTAACAAGGATGAAACGATTACCGACTACGTTATAAGGGCAGAAACAACTGCCAATGCCTTAAATCTCTCAGGTGAAATAATAAGCGATAGCTTATTGATATCAATGACCCTCAAGGGACTTCCAGCCGATTTTAAACCATTTACAACTGTTATAACTCAGAAAGATAAACCCCTAAATTTCAGCGAATTTAAAGTGGCATTGCGCAGTTACAAAGAGACTAATCGTATGCTCGTGGACAATAATAACTCCAGCAATATTATGAAGTTCAAAAATGCTTCTCAAAAGCGGACACCACCAAATTACGCACCTCACTGTAACGTATTCTCCAAAAGTAATTTTCCCAAGAAAAAGAAAATTATCTGCTATAATTGTGGACGACCCAACCACAAAAGTTTCCAATGTCGATATAAACGCTTTAAAATGGACTCCGTAAAAAATGTTGAGAACTTTGAGGAAGAACATACATTTCTATTCACATGTAACTTTGACAATACCACAAACGGTAAAAATCTCCTTGTAGACTGTGGTGCTACAGCGCACGTTATCACCAAGGAATCTGATTTTATTAATTTTGATTCAAACTTTAATCCTCAAAGTCATTTTGTCGAACTTGCCGACGGTAGTCAAATAAATGATATAGTCTTGAAAAAAAGGCGATGCTAAAATATCTCAGAACTTAAGAGGTTAACTACGCCACGAACCGCATTTGAATCTTGGTTTCCATCTTGGTTACTGATCTGAACTACGCCGCCATCTTTGTTCAACACAAGGTCTCAAAACTTATATATATATATATATATATATATATAATATATATTCATTCTTGCATTACAAAGCTATATATAAAGTAAGTTTTACTTACTTCAGCTGCCACTCTGTCCTGTCGAATATGAAGCGTGAAAATAGCATGAGATCGAGATGATTGCACATTCATCTTCGTACTTGCAGTTGCACGTGATAATGCACCGCCTTTAAGCAACTGTATAGTCTGAAAAAGAAAAAAGGATGCATGTGCACATATTAAACAAATAAAATGATAAAACTTACTTATAAATACAGACAAATATTTAAAATATGATTACAATTCAGTGTATTATTTATTATAATTTAATCAAGTTCAGCTTTCAAAAAACATTAATTTCAGGACAATGAAACAAATATAGGACATTTGAAAAGACTACCGTAAAAACAACAAACGGACTTTTAATTCTATGCTCCAATAACATGGCAAAAAAAAAAAAAAAAAAAGAAAGAAAAAAAGAAAAAAAGACATACTGAGGATGAAGTGTATCTTCGAAATATATTTATAAATTTCAAACAAAATAAATGTTTCTTTTGTAATAATGCGTTGTTTTGGCTTCAAACGTATCTAATACATATTTATTTTATTCAAATATAGGATGATTTTTACTCAAATACTCAGACTTCTGCAAACGATTAAATGTGGATCCAAAAGTCAATATATATGCAATGATTATTTTTATTTAAATATAAATAGTTCCGTTTCACAATATTGTTTTATACAGATACTAGCATTTCAGCCTGGCGTTGCCCGGGTGTTTGGATGTGTATGTTGAGCAAAAAGTGGCAGTAGGAAGGCAGGCTCGAACCCGTACCACAAAGGAGGAAAAGAACGGGGTAAAACCTAACGTTTATGCTGTTATGACCACCACCAAACCGGAAGCAACATTTTTTTAAAATTAAGGCTAGACAATCTAAAAGGAGAGGATAACTTTCAAAAATATCGGCGAAAAAAGTGACCCCCTCCCCTTTAGAAAGTGCCTAGTTGAAGGGGAAGATATTAATGTTTTTAGCCAATTTTTCGATATTTGTCGTATGAAAGGTTGAACTTTAAAACGCTACTGATCTTGGTAAAATCCGTCGCCTCTATTGAAAGTTTAAGGCAGACATGCAAATAGACATACATACATACATTTATATATTGGTAACTAAATTTTCGACCCAAACTGATGAAAAAGCTTGCACTATCTCTGAATACCCTTTATGTAAAATTTCAAATATTTAGACCAGAAATTGTCTGAGTAATTTGGAAGAGACCGCAGAGGTCAATTTTTTATAACTTTGACCCCTTTTTTGACCCCTTAACATTTATTGTTTTGGGCTCAAATCAATTTAAGTTAGATCCATGTCCAAGGAACCTACATCTAAAATTTCATGTGTTTAGACCCAAAATTGTAGGAGGAGTTTGGTAGAGTTCTCAAAGGTCAAATCGTTGAATTTTGACCTCTTAAGAGCCAAATTTCTGTCCGAAAACCAATCACATCGATTTTCTCAAATCTGAGTACCCTGTATATCAAATTTCGAATCTGTAGGCTTAAAATTGGCAGAGTTATTGCGTAGGGAAATGTACACAGACAATTTCACTTATTTAGATTTCACTTCTTTTGTGTTTAAATTATTTTCTTTAGAGCTATTGAATTCATTTTGAAGAGAAAAAAGGCAAATTTGTTTCTTTTCCTTTCTTCAAGTCACATTAAAAATTAAATTTGATTCGGCATTATCGTTAATGTTTCATGTTTATTAGTCCACGCACAAAAGAGCATGACACAAAATGTTTTAAATAATAAAGACTTTCGCTGGCGAGGACTACTATTGACCATAACCAGTTATACAATCCTTTTGAAATTTTAATCTATTTTTCTCGTTATGTACCGAATATTTGTTAATGAAACCTATATGAAATTTGTTCCTTATTAAATTTTAAAGATTTTCTATTCTGAAAGAAGTTTAAAAAATTTAATCTAAAAAAGTTATTTTAAAGTTTTTATTAAAAAAAATCAGATTTTCTCATTCAGACCTGTATTACAAAGAGGGAGTTGCAAAAAATGAGTTGTGGTGTGAGGAGAAATACAAACTGAAATAGAGAGAAGGAGAGTTTTAAAATATAATCTTAAAAAGATAAGATACAAGTTAGAAAAGCATTTCATCCAAAATTGTTAAACAAAATGTTTTTACTATAGGCTTTAAAAATAAAGATACAAGATTCAATTTGAAATTTATTTATCTTCAAAGTGCACTTTTATAATTTTTACAAAATAAGGTATAAAAATTTAATTTAAATTGAATCAAAAAATTACCTTGGATTTAGTTTATGTAATGTACATTTTGTTGCAATTTAAAAACATTATCTTTCATCTAGAAATTAATGATATAGATATAAAATTTTCAATTAATTTTTTTTAAAAGTGCAACAGAATGTACATTACATAAAATAAAACCAAGATAATTTTTTTTATTCAATTTAAATTAAATTTTTATACCTTTTTACAATTTTTGTACAATTTATAAAAGTGCACTTTAAAGATAAATAAATTTCAAATTGAATCTTGAAACTTTATTTTTAAAGCCTATAGTAAAAACATTTTGTTTAACAATTTTCATGCCTTGGATGAAATGCTTTTCTAACTTGTAAAGTCATGAATGAAAAATTTATTTGAAACTAGCAGGGATTACTCAGTAATAGTAATTTATTGTTTATTCTTTTTGCATAATTAAAAACGAGTTTCTTTACTTCTATTATTATCCTTATAGATAAATATAAGAATACAGAGATGCATTAATCTGTTATATACTTTGCATACAGGCTTTCAGTAAGAACACACCATGTAAATTAGATGGGCAAATAAAGCAATGCTGAAAAAAAAAAAAAATGTCACCTGTCCTCTATATGCTCAGAGAAATATTTAATATATTAGTAGTCGAATCCATATAGAATGAGAAGGAGAGAAATACAAACAAGTCAGTGATGAGAGACTGATTCAGTTATTTAGAATTTTTTTTTTTTTTTTTAAATAACTCGGTCCCATAACTAAAGGAATATTTAAATATATAGTGTTATTACTGTGTATATATATATATATATGTATATATATATATATATATATATATATATATATATATATATATATGAGTTTTGTTTTTTCCTATATAACACTAGGTAAAAAAAATTAATAAATATAGATAGAGTGATTAATGGTATTAATGATAACAAGTACTGATATGACAAGATATGAATGACCATTGTAAAATTTAGTATTACTAATAATTATGGGAAATTTGTTTTGTTATTTTGTTTTATGGCATATCAACCCTTTTGCAGTTATTTAAGGATGAATCCATTCATTTGGTTAAGTTTTATGCTTCAAGTTTTTTATATTTTCAAATATTTATTCATGTTTCGTTTAGCTTGGTTGCTTTGTTTTATGGCATATCAACCCTTTTTGGGTTACTTAATGCAGAATATGATTATTTTGGTAAAAGTTTTTATGCGTCAAGATCTTTATATCTTCAAATATTCATTAATGGTATTTAGTTTGTTTATTTTGTAGCGGAAATTGTTTTTGGTTTTGCAGAATATAAAAAAGTTTTGCAAAGACAAAGGAAAAAAAAAAAAAAAAAAAAACTATAACATCAATGTTTGGGGCATTTTAGGTAAGAAAGTCAATATCTTCAGAAAACTATCTGGTAGCATCAGAACGGTAAATTGGCTGCAGCATGTATGACTCCTGTAAAGAACAAGTTGAATATACTACTCTAAATAATACATAAAATACAATTTTTTTTTTTTACGTAATTTTTTTCAACTGTTGAAACAAAAATCAAGTTTCAAAGTTTTTTTTGGTGAGGATTGAGAATTTGTATCACTTGGTTTATTCAGATTATTCTAAACCATAACAGTAAAAATACAAATACATAAATCAATTATTTAAGCAAATATTTGAATTAAAAATATTTGTTGGAATTGCTTCCCGCCCAGTCCCAATTCGCATGGTGACTGGTGAATCATCCATTGCCTGATTCAGTAATGTTGTCATTTACATAAAAGGTAAGATTTAAAAGTCCATTTCTTCTTTAGTTTAATTAAAGTGACAATGTAGTTGCCCACTGTTTCTATTGTCTAAACCAGTTCTGTGATACAACAATCTTCTCACCAAATAGAATCAATTTAATAAAAATATGAATAATCCTTTTGGAAATATATATATACACACACACAAAAAAAATTTTTTTTGTAAATATATATAAGCTAAAGACTTACGGCAGAAAAAGATTCAACAGGTCGCGTATTTACTCCGACGACATAAATGGCGCCAGATGCATCTTCGTGAACCTTAATATGAGATTTCCTATTCTGAAATATTACAAACAAATTAAAATTGATTAAAAAATTATGTTTAAACAATTCATTATGTAAATTCATTTATAAAAAAATAAAATAAAAATAAAAAATTTAAAAAAATTAAAAAGAATTTTTTTTAAAAAATCACAACACATACATTATTCCAATAATATTTAACTTGATGGATGAATACAAAAGTAATCAATTCACATTAAATATTGACCCCCATAAATTAAGAGCAACAAATATTGATCAGTACGAAATACCTTTGTGAATGATTTTCTATTACTGATTCTCAATTTCATTCTCAAGCAATATACATGCAATACTGATTATCCAGCTGCTTAGTTCCAGAACCTTGCCAGATTAACCATTTTGCCAGACCATCTGATCTCACCTTGGAAATTAAATAAGCTTTAAATATAAGTGAATAAATGAAATATGTGAAGGTTTATATTTAAAACACAGCTGTCATTGAAGCTGCCTGTGAAAGTATAACTAGGGTAAAATTTAAGCAAGATGTAATCTCAAAATAAGAGACTAACACGAGTGCAAATCAGTTGATAATGCACTACACACAGAGCTATCTATCAATTTGGTTGCTTTACAACATATCAACATTTTGGGGTTTTTTAATGCAGAATCCAGTCATTTTAGTACAAGTTTGAGCTGTAAGTTCTTTATAGCTTTAATTATTTATTAATGGTGCTTAATTTGTAGAAATAAATTGTTTTTGTTTTTGACTTTGCAAACTATGAGTTTTGCAAAGGGAAAGGAAATAAAGAATATCAGTGTTTGGTGCAATTTGGTCAGAAAGACAGCCTCATCTGGTAGCACCAGACCATCTATTGGCCACCTAGTAAACTAGTCTGGAGACAGCTGGACTCAATACCCTGAAATCAAATTAATCGACCTCTTCACCTATGCAACACAAGAGGGATAACTCTAGTCTACACATATCAATGTAAAATAAGATAAAATATAACCATGGCAAAAAAATAAAAGCAAAATTCTTTCACAAATAGACATTGATATGAATGCACATTTTAGTAGAAAGTACTAGTCATTGAACAATAGAGGACTAAACAAAAAAAAAAGATATCAAAACCATATAAGTATCTATAAAACAATGTCATTTAGACAAATATTATTGAATAGCACGGAATTATTCTGTTTTACAATTTTCCTTTTTATCTTCTCGAAATTGTATATGTTGGATCCATAATCGCGAGCACTTTCGACAAAAGTACTTCTATCATCCTCAGGCATATTATAGAAATAAATGTAGAAATTGTTTTTTAATTTTCATATATATACGTTTTTTCGTAGTCACGTGGTAGCTTGTTACAAGTTAGGTGGGCAGACTTTTTTTTTTATATACATATATTAAACACATTTATATATACAAACACATATATACATTTTCAAAATTTTATCCCAAACATTTCAAAACGTTCCGGCTGCACTCATAATTAATATTTATTTGAGGCTTCTTTGTTTTAACGTACAATGCTTTGAGTATTCTTAGCCTATTTACATTTCTCTCACTCTGCAATACTCTTGTATTTTTTACCGTAATTCTTCAAAATTCCGAACGGTGGCAACCATGTCCCTTCAAATGTTGTGATATGGAGCTAGAGTCAGAGAGGTGTAGAGTCAATCTTCGCGACAATGTGTTAGTTGTTGAACCAATGTAGCTACTAATATTGGAGATACACTCTCCTATTGGGCAGATTAATTTGTAAACTACATTGGTCCTTTCCAACAGGTCATTTGTTTGCAAAATGTTTTTCATTACAAGGCTTGTTGTCTGTATTTTTTTATAATATATAATAAATTTTATTTTTTTATTATTTTTGGGAGCCACGTATCTACAGATTATATTTTTAAGAATACTCTCATCGATTTTTGCGTTCTTGTGTAACTGGTTACGGTAATATATATTAACAGGTTGATAATTTTCTTGAATATTACTAATTTGATTCAAATTACTAATGGCTACTTTTATTTCTTTATCTACAAGAGAGTTAGGGAATCGATTATTTACTGACACTTGTTTTATATTTTTTAATTCATTAAAGAATATTTTTTGCTTGAGGAAATCACCTTTGCACGATGTATAAGATTCCTTATTATATTCGTTTTATAACAGAATGGACATTCACTTTTAAATTTTTAAATACAGGAATTAACGGATGTAGGTTTTTTAAAAACGGAGGTGATAAATTCATCGCTACTAGAGTCAATGAGAACGTCTAAAAACGAGATTTTATTATTAGTACTTAGTTCATATGTAAAGTTAAGAACTGAATTATTCTGAAAGATACCCTTTAAATATTCTATTTCCTCTGTGTTATTGACAAGAATTAGTATATCGTCTACATATCGAACGTAAATAGGTTTCTCTATTAAATTAAATACCTTGTTTTCTAGATCAGCCATATAAAAATTACTAAATGTTGGTCCCAATACGGAACCCATGGCCACGCCATCCACCTGTGTGTATATATTTCCCAGATGATCAAAAAATGGGACTTTGGTTGTACACATTACTAATAATTCTTTTAGGATTACTGAACTCAATGTCACAGATAAAGTTGATTACTTACTCGGCTTTCTGGATCTTTAGACGGATCAAGAAGATCTAGGATCTCTTCATTGTACAACTGTAAAGAAAAAGAAAATTTTATGAGTATTTGTACAAAAACATAGCTAAATATTGGCGGATATAATATTTGAAAATAACCATTTAGCAAGATTGGAGGCAGGTGTATAAAAATAGTGTTGCGAACATGAATTTTCCAAAAGTCGAGTGTTAGGAGAAATCAGAAAATTTCATTAGAAATTAAAATGAGAATGTCACACACAGGAAATCACCCATAATACATAGTAAATAAGCTGATTAAATCATCTTTTTCTTTATCATGGAAAAGAGTGGTTTTGTTGAGGTCAGTTGCTCTCAATCCCTATGAGGAGAGACCTATACAATATTATGTATATATCGGAGGATAAAAAAAACCTTTGAAAGCATGGTTAAACTATATATGATCATGTGTTGTTTTTATTAATGCCTAGCAGGAGTGCCCGGCGTTGCCCGGGTGTTTGGAGGAAAAAAAAAAAAAAAAAAAAGCCAGGCTCGAACCTGTGACGTGAAGGCAGAAAAGAGTGAAAGAAAAGCTGACATCTTACCGCTACACTATGACATGAGAGGAAGTGAAAAGTATTCAAATTCATCGATATCAATCAAAAAGTTGACATGCTAAGTGAAGGAGTTCGAGCGGGTGCAGAAATGAAGGTTTGGCTGCAGGCTAGTTAAGTTTCCACTTTCTGCCATCCCCGACAATGTTGGGGAAAACCAGCTCCCCACAAAAAGGGGAGCTCTAGCAATGAATAGCAATTGTCTGATATGAAGGGTTTCACCCACATTGATCAAAGCTTTCTGGACATCCCAGCGGGAAGACAGGTGAAGCGACTTTGCTTCGATTAGTTTTGCTTTATACAAAAAAGACCAACAAACGTGAAAGGATGGAATAGAGGGAACTTTTTAAAAGTCGATCGAAATAAATGCAGAGACGACATCCAGAGACGAAATCGTAAATATAATCTAGGAGGATAAGAAAAGTTCTAAATAAATGTAACGTCGTAGAGAACCCGCCCCCTCGAAAAAAGCCTTTCATGGATATACAAAAACAATTGTCCGTTTAGCCTTTTATATATATATACTAGCAAGGGTACCTGGCATTGCCCGGGTGTTTGGAGGTGTGTAGGGGGGGGGTGTAAAGAACTTAAAAAATCGGAAAAATTCGAACGAAAAACAAAAACAAAAAGAACAGCCAACGAACGTAAAACTTCTTTAAAAAA